>NC_135333.1:6459866-6566998 GCF_023851605.1 Tamandua tetradactyla
AAAAGTTCTTAATCCCAAGCAGAGTCGAGTGGTTATCCCGGAGGTTATTCTTACGCATTAAATAGATATCACCTGGTTAGTCAAGATGTAGTGGAGAGGCTGGAGGGAACTGCCTGAAAATGTGGAGCTGTGTTCCAGTAGCCACGTTTCTTGAAGACGGTTATATAATGATATAGCTTTCACAACGTGACTGTGTGATTGTGAAAACCTTGTGTCTGATGCTCCTTTTATCTACCTTATCAACAGATGAGTAAGACATATGGAATAAAGATGAATAATAGGGAGAACAAATGTTAAAATAAATTTAGATTGAAATACTGGTAATCGGTGAGGGGGAGGGGTGGGGGGTATGGTACGTATAAATTTTTTTCTGTTTTTATTTCTTTTTCTGAATAGATGCAAATGTTCCAAGAAATGATCATGATGATGAATATGCAACTATGTGATGTTATTGTGAATTGCTGATTATATATGTAGAACGGAATGATCAAGTTACGAATGTTTGCATTTGTTTGGTGTTTTTTGGTATTTAAAAAAAATTTTTTAAATTAATCAAAAAAAAAGCTCTTAATAAGTTGCCAGATATTATATGTAGGTGACACCATTTTTGTTAAAAAATATTACATGAATAACAAGTGTTAACACATACCTGGGGAAAATATCTAGAGAGATTACATATAACTGCCAGGAGGAGTTACTCAGGGCAATTCAGTTCCTTCATTTTCTCTACTGTTTCAATCATGTGTGAAGGTTTATAACTTGTATGTGCTTTTATTATTTAATGAGAAAAAAACTAGATCTAAAGAATTTAAGTTGCTCTTGTATTCAGAAAAGAAAACTGAGTTATATATGACCCAACGATTACAACTCTTAGATAATATGTTTCCAAGAGAAGAGAAAACATATGTACACACAATAACTTGTATGTGAATGCTCTCGACAGCATTATTCCCAACAGCCAAAAAGGGAAACAACCCAACTGGGATTGGATAAAAAAAAAAAGTGGTTTTTATTCAGCTGCACAAAGGAATGAAGTTCTGATACATGGTATAACATGGTTGAACCTTGAAAACATCATGCTAAGTGAAAGCAGCAGCCATGGAAGACTACATACTGCATCATCCCATTTACATGAAATATCTAGACTAAGGCATCCCCATGGAGACAGAAAATAGATTAAGGGTTGCCAGAAGCTGGAAAACTAGAAAATTGAGATTGACTGTTAATGGGTACAGGGTTTCTTTTTGGGGTGATGAAAATGTTATGGAGCTAGATAGAGGTAGTGTTTGCACAACTTTGTAAATATACTAAGCCCCATCAGATTAAACACTTTAAACAGGATATGTGAATTATATTTCAACTAAAAAAATAAACTGAAGAATGAGAGCTGAAACAAAGGTCACCTTGGACTATTCAGGTTTGACATACAGTTAAATTATGTCAGTTACTGGTTGTACATACCTCATTTCTCTTTCTAGATTAGAAATTACTAGGGACAAGTCTTTCATGCTCCAAACCCTGACAGAGCCTCGGCAGAGTTCTCTGCACATTGCAAGTTCTCAGCAACACTTGGTGAATAAACTTAAGACAGACAGATCTGCAGGGGGGCATTGTCACCCACATTGTGATGACATTTTGCTCTGTCTTATATGCCTAAGCAGGTAACCAGAATCACGGACAGCCTACAGCTATTAACACACCAAGTAAGTCTGCACACAAATTGTGTCTTTGCACTGGGGAATACTATGAAGTGAGCAGACTAATAGCGAAAGAATGTATCCTAAGAACAATTGCAGAAACATGCAGGAAGCCAAGTGAAGGAAACCAAACAAATATTTTTCCACTGAACTTTGAGCTAGGAAAAAATTTTTAAAGTAGCAAGAATCCAACAAATATTTAGACCACAAAGCTCTTTTGGGGTGTGTATATAATGTCAAAATATGTAGCAGAGCAGTTTGTCCTATCTGAGCTCACTGTGAAACAAACTGCTCAGCATTTTGACCTCTGCTATTTGGCATGGCAAGAGCAAATGAGGTTGCTCTTTAAGAATACACTTTCATTGTGGATTTTGGAAGTTTCTCCCAGGTTAGCAGAAATATAAAAGCCAAGCATGAAACAAGGACTCAAAGGCACACTATTCCCGAGGTGGTAGAATTTGGAAGAAAATACATTCAAAGACCTTAAAAACATCCTTAATAGATAATATGAAAATTATCCTATTTTCATCTTTGTTGGAGGTGGTATTTAAATACTCACCTAATCTAATTGTGACCCAGAAGAAACCTACTTTTTTAGCAAATTAAAATTATAACTGATTTAATGATAGCTATGGCATATGAAAAATAGAAAATATTCTTTCAGGTGGATTTTATTTAGTCAAATTTTGCAAAGTAATTGAGGTTTTTCCATTAAGCACAAAAAGAAAATTACCTGTGACACAGTGAGACAGCTTTTTGGCATCTGAAGGGATAAATGTTCAGTATGGTGTTTTTGTTTGTTTGCTTGCATACACTCTGGCATATGGCCCCTGGTTCTCCTAGTCTCTAAAACCTTGAGCAAACCTGTGTTGGAACCCCTAGATTGGCACAGAGAGGGGTTGTGCAAATGTTGATCCATCTGGGGGCAGAGTTCAGAACTGCTGTAAACCCAGAGCTGAATCCACTTTGGAGTTCACCACAGATTTGATCTAGGGCTCCAGAATTACCCGTGGCACCCCTTAAATACCGCGTACCATGCTACGATTTCAGGGACATGAGGAAAGTGAAACAGAAGGGAAGGATGACAGAACCAAACTTTTCCACTACAAACTTTGCTCTAAGCCAGCCCTCTGTGGCCATGCTGGGGTTTAGCAACTGTTAGAATCTTTAGGTCCATGATCACTGCTAAATAAAATTGGGGAGAGTCTGAAGACCAAGTTATGGAAGAGGTTTGAAAGAAACCCAGGAAAATGAGGGGTATTAACAATTCCTCCCCCAGGCTGCATAATTTCCACACTCGGACCTTCTTCCCACGTTAGGGCTTCAAATAGCGACACCTCAGAGATGGAGAAATAGCACAGGAAGGAAAGAGACCTCGCCATGCAAGAAAAAAATGGACATCCCATGAAGAAGAATGAGGAGTGAGAGACTGTGTATCATTGCCATACCAAAAACACTACACACTTCCAGAGGTTTGGGTAAAGGCAATGTATAGAAATAAATACCGAAACAGAAACCCCACCCTCCTACCATCTCCCCCAACAAATTCAACCTGGAAAAGCAAATTACCTTCTGCAACACATTGCCTGCCGTTTCCTGTATAACCAGCAACACAGCTGCAACAGAAGCCAGTGGCGAAGTCTTTGCACTCGGCATGCACAGAGCACTGGTGTCTATTGTTGGCACATGTCTGGCGGGCATCAGTGTTGTAGCTGAAAACTGTTCCGAGGAAACAATAGCACACCTGTAAGCACTTCACATAATCACAGATCAGATGCTTTATCACACAGATGTGTCTTCAAGCCCTGGAGGATTTCCCATCTGTTGCAGGCAATTCAAGGGATGAGGGCCTCACCACAGAAGGTTAGAAATCACTACATGTGACCACTTAACTAGGAATGCTCAACTCACCAAGGCAGATCCAAAAGGAGTTTGGGAAACCACAAGAGTGAATTAAAAATTGCTATGATCCAGCACACTCAATATCACTGAGTCAGTTATGTCACTGCCATTCAATTTCAATCTTAGGATGTTGTTCATCTGACGGAGTCAGGACGATCAGCTTCAGGTTTGGGGGGGCGGTGTGGTATCTTATAATATTTTTTATTTTTGTGCTCCCACTTCTCCCCAGGGGATAACTCAGAAGCTGTTCAGACATAAGCCCACAGTTAGACCCAGTGTAAAAGCCTTTTAACCCCAAGAGCAAAAAAAGAATTTCTCCCTGCATTAAAGGTCTATTTCCCAGGCTCATTTTATTAGAATTATGAACTCTTTAAATTTAATAAGTCAAAGCAAATTAATTTGGGATGTAGTTCAAAAGGACAAGAGAAGATGAACTTTAAAAGGGGATAATAATCCAATTTATAAATGACTGCTATGAGTGAAGATAAAAGTAAAATTTAACCCCAGATAGATTCTCTTAATCCTATATTCAGAAGGGAATTTCCAGTGTTTATAAAAGGGATATTTGGAGGCCAGAACACCTGGGCCCCAAACTGAACACACATGTGATGCTACTGGCTGTTTAAGCTCCAGCTGTGTGCCCAGCCTTTAAGTGGGTCATTGGGACTGCGTGTCTGTAGGTAACTATTCCAATAATACCAGAAATATTCTGCTGGCTACAGAAGACTGACCTTTCTGATAAAAACAGTGAAATGATTGGGACAAAGGGACAGAAAAACATGTATTTCAGACAAATTCTGGGTTTACATTGGGGCTTTTACCAATATTAAGTAATATGCAACTATTAACTGTTGGGGCTAGATATGGTCTTGTTTTAAATGTGATGGTTTCACAAAAGAGAATTTCAGAGAGAACTTGGATAAGGTGGAAATGGGTGAAACTTGAAACTCAACATCATCAAGTAAACACACCCGTCACATCTAGGGGAGATCACTTTGAAATTCAGCTCTCAGAGGCAGATGGCTACAGGTTAAGAGGAGCCAGCATCTCCGAGGAAATCCAAGGAAAAGTATCTACAAGAGGAGCCCTGAGACATGAATCCATTCCCTCACCCTGTCACCCAAAGGCAACTTCTTTTCTGTGCCTTGTTTTATCCCTCCCTGAAGTTAATAAGCATACTACCCCTTGCCACCAGAATCTGTCCATGCTTTGAAACACTCAATAAGAAAAAAAATGTATGATTATTGCTAGCAGATAAACTAGAAAAAGGAAGAAGAAATAAAAAAAGAGTACACAATGTGGGAGTGACTATACTTTTTTGAGGGTCTTATGGGAACTTCCTGGTAGAAGCCAGACAGTCTTAGTAAACATCATTTGAAGGCTTAGACTATCCCATTTATATGAACTTTAAAGATTATATGTCAACCTGAAGAGAAAAAAAAAAAGAATGATGTGGTTTATTTTGAGCATTTCTTATAAGGCAAATTAAACCGTGCTGGGGTTCAAACTGTTTTCCTTGAAATATAGCAAAATTGGATATAATATGGTTGACTAGCAAAGACCGTACTGTAAAACTAGCCTTAAATGGGGCATTCACGTATTTTTTATGCTTTACCTTCGTAAACCAATTCTGATCTGATAGGACACGGGAGGGAAAAATAACCAGCCATTCTAATTCCAACGCCAGAGATAAGATGCTTAAATAGCCAAAGAAATTTCTAAAATGCATTTTTTTCCCCCAGGTGGTTGAAGATAATTCTGATCTTGGGAGTCACAAATAAGAAAATCTGGCTTTCAAAATAGGTCTAAAGTGCTTTTTTCTCTATAAAACAGACAGACTGGAACGAATGCTGGGAGCCTTGAAAGAAGACACACTCACCAGTCTCCAAAGCCATAGCTCTAATCCTGAAAGATCCTTTGCAGTGTTTGAAGTCATCCAGCCTACACGGCAATGCTCTACGACTGGAAACTCGGCCCCCACTCCCCCAGCTTCTCATTCTTACCCACTGAAAACCGCATATCCATGTTTGTACCAACTGCAACTTAAATGGCCTTACCAACTTCTGTTTCTGCAACTTCGTCCACATCTATGACCTGCGCGTGCTGCTGGGGAAACCTCTCCACCGGCAACTGGAAAGACCTGGTCCTCCCCACGGAAGGTCCGTGGGGTCTCTCGGTAGCCACGTGGCGTGGGGTGAGTACACTGGGAACGTGGTACGTGTTAGCATCTCCCCTTTCTGGAGCCTCGTAGGGTAAGGGTGTGGAGGCCACGCTCTCCAGGTTCAGACGTGTCACCTGGTCATAATCTTCCTCCTCATCTTCATAGTCTGCTCCATTGTCAAGGCTGAGGTTCGTGTCAGCAGGCACCACACCAGTGGCCGTGTCCGGACTCCCCATCTCAAATACCCAGACGCCCCGCTGCCCAGCGTTGCTGCTCCTAGGGAGGGAGGACAGGCCCCTTGGAAACAAGCTGGCACCCCACAAACAGCCTCCGCCCCTCCCCAACCAAGCAGGAGAAGCCCACAGGATCTGTATCCATGTGAAACCCCTTGCTTGCTTCCCCCTGTAACAGAAGCCGGGGAGTGGACAGAACAGGGATGCAGGTATGTCTGATCCCCAGAGCTGGACCATTCCAGGGCTTCTCTGGGAGACTGTAGCCAAATGGGCACCACAGGTGCAAGGGCTTACCCTCGGCCATCAGCATGGTTCATTCTAGAGACCGTCAGGCCTCAAAATGTTCTTATACATACCAAGTAGTAGGTTATACACCCTAATATAAGCAACCTGTTGCTTGAAGACATTTCTTTTATTCACTATTCTCTTTCCATAGCAAAAGAATTGAAATATCGACTCTATTAGCTGGGGGATCTTGAACAAGTCTCAGTTTACTTTTTGGGCTCAAAGAACGTAGTGGGATGAAAATGAGATACAGAATCCAAAAGTATTTTTTAACTATTAAAGGCAAAATACAGTCATTCTAATTTCTACCTCTTGCTCCACCAGTTTTATTGCTCTTATAAGTCTACAATTGGGAAGTATTCCATCAGAAATGTATAAAATGGCCAGGTGATAAAATGTAAGAGAAGACATAGCATTACTCAGAATGGGTCTTTGGAGAACACTGTGCAAAAAACTGGGGTGGGATGCGGGCTGAGGAATCAAGGAAGTCATGTTGAAATAGGATATCCAATCAACTTGCCTGACTTGGACTCATGTAAAGATAGTGGTTGTGCCAGAGCTTGCTTGTACCAGCTCATGAGAGCAGATTGTTAAATTTTTAGGAATTCTATCTGCAGGTTATTAAACACAGCAATTGTGAAAACTTAAATTATATAAACTTATGGTTAAATAATTATACTAAAAACAAAGGTAATAAATACTCAAAACTCATCACATCCTAATTATTTTACTGTTACCTATGGTCTTGAAGTTATTTAAATCTAGTATATTTTATGGTGGAAATACTATATAATACATAATACAATGTAATTGGGCATCTTCTCTCAATTTCACATTGAGTGATGTTACAATAGAGTTTGAAGTTGGCTATGGTAAGAGTATTTATGCAACAGAAATAGACAAACACTATAAATCAGGGCTTTTTGCCCCCTCAGAAACCCAGTTGTTAAGCATTTATTGGCATGCCACTAAGTAAAGGACAGAGGAATTTTAGGCTAGATTTGACCTATAAAGTTAGGAAGGAGGAGAGTTCTTTATTCTTTAAAGAATAATGGGAGAGGGTAGACTTTAATTTTAGAAAAAACAATCAGGACTTTTTCTCTCTTTGCCAAATTCTACAAAGCAACCTGAGTGTTGTAAGAATTATCAATGTAGGGGGAAGGAAGGGAGGTTTGCTCAGCTGTGGACTCACAGCAGGAGATGAGTTTGGATAACCCTTATTTCTAATTTTATATATATAAGAGAAATGGTCAAAATTGCTTATAATGAGGATATCTAAAAAATATGACATCTGTTCTTCCTAAGAGTATATTCCCTTGAGTTTATCAGAAAAAAAGTGTTACATAATATAAGTACTATACACAAAATTGAAGTCTGTGGGAACATTCTTAGGTAATGTTCTATAATGCCCATAACCTTATCCTGAATAAAATGGGAATCTTTTTAAGAAGAGAATCTACTGAAGAACAAAGAAAGCATACTTGGCCAAATTTTCAATTGATTCTCTATCATTTGCGAATATATTATAAGCGCCATCACTCTTCCATATGAATCCCATTAAACCTTGACTGAATGCAACCACCGCAGGAACTTGGCTCTCGTCCTTCTTTGAGTATGTCGTATAGAACTGGAGCCCATCCTCTGGATAAAGGAAAATGGCATAGGAGCTGGAATCAGATGAGGCCAGAACTGCCTGGAATGTGTTTCTCTGTAAAGAAAAGTTAAAATTCAGTTACTTGGGTAAATACGTACAGATCTTAAAACATATTAACCATACTACTTATAAAAATACTGCAAAGACATGGCAGTATTCTCACCTTATTCTAAGAGAATTTTAGTCCTTTTTCAGCAAAGAACAAGCACTCCAGGAGAGCTCTCCTGAAAAATCTCTATGACTATGTGCCTCTAAAGCCATGGGACCTTCAGACGATAGCATAAATCTCATCCAACTTAGGAAATTTTTATCCCTTAGAAATTGTTTCCATGGACAGAGGACATACTCAACCACATCCATCATTCAGCTAGTATTTATTGAACCCAAGCATCATGCAATAGACTGAAACAAACTAACAAAAAAGAGCTTTGGAAGAAAATAGACCTGAATCCAAATTCTTGCTCTACTCCACTGACTGTGTGACATTGCACATGTTCCTTAAACTTTCTAAGCCTGGATATAAAACCACCTACCTCTAGAAATGTGAAGACTATGTGAGATAGCAGATGGGGGGGCAGACACAGAGAGAGTACTCCTGAAATGTTAGCACATATCCTAGGTGCCAGGTATTGCTCTGAGCAATAAAAAATAAAAACACATGGTCCCTGTACTCAAGAATTTACCATCTAGATGTGAAAACCAACATGTGAAATGACACATTACAAAACCTGGGGGTAGATTCTCTATAGAGATATGTGCAAAGACCTAGAGTTGCCATCGGAAGAAGGACCAGATACTGAAGGAGGAAAGGGGGTGGAGGAGGCCATGACTGGCCATCCTAATTCGAAGGATCGAGTTAGATGAACAAGGAAGAGTTCACCACCTTTAGGAAGTGACAGGGAAAGGACATCACAAGTGGAGAGGGCGGTACGTGCAAGATACTGGGGGTAAAAACAAAACAAAACAAAAAAGCATGATCAGGAAATTGTAAATCATTTGTCTGGAGGAGTAATCGGAGATGATTAGGCCCTAGAAGCAGCTAATGACTCAGTACCAAGGACTTGGGAGAATATTATGCAGAAGATGAAAGGGAGTATTGGAAAATTTTAAGATTTTTAAGCAGTCTTTCACGTACAGGACTCAGTTAACAGCTGGCAAAGCAAAACTACCTCACGCAGGTCCATGACAAACTTTATCAAAGTGTGTTTTGTGGAGTGTGATGTGCCTTATTTGGAGAAGCAAAACAAGTACAAAGAAATTAAAAATTTGGGAAATGCTAATTTAAACAACATTAAGCAGGTTTCTTTACCACAGAACTTCTCAGAGTGAGCCTCCAAGAGAAAGACACAGTATTTAGCATTTCCCAAACTAATTTGTCCAGGAAAATCTTTTCCCCAAGGACTCTCTTATAGAACGAGTGTTCTGTAGTAGGTATTTGGGAACTAGTAGTCTACCTGGAACATTCCTCATGTGAATGAAGGGCTTTCGGACCTTTCAATTTTCTCACTACCCCATAATCTTTAGAAGAATTAAATAATGGTGGAGGGAAGTTATTTTTCCAAGGAAAAATTGAGGAACGTCCTAAAAAGTTACTTGACCTATCCAAATATTCCCTTTCCTTCAAGGGCAAGTCCAAGATCGACAGACCTGTAAAGCCTTTCCTGACACTGAGTCCAGAGATGCCCTCCCTCAATTATAACACTTGTTTTCTGAACCACTTATATGGTGCAAATGGTTCTCTTCTCCCTAACTGGAGTGTGGGGCCTTTTCTATATTTCTTCACTTCTCTCAGGACCACTTTGTTATTTTAAACCCATCACTTTAAATTAATAACTTCTCTTATTAGAAACTATCCCCCCTGGTATCTGCCACCCAAACTAAGGTCATACTTTCTGAAGCATAACTAGGGGATGTTATTTATTAACACTATTTTTCTCATGTAGCTGTCTTTTCAGGAATTGGCTTTCTTTATATCTAATCATCATCGAAGCATAGATATATACAGTCTTGCAGATAAGGTTTTGGAACTTAGATGTGCAATAACCAATTTACTACATTTGGCCTTGGATCTCCCGACCTTGACAATAAAACAGGCATGATGTTTATCAGAGTTGCAAGAGCCAGAAGACTAAAGAGTCCCCAAAGTCTGTTAGACTGCTCCCTTTTGTATCTGGTGAGTGCTTACCTTGCCTTCCTGGGCAGGGTCCCTGCTGGGCCCTTGATAAGGGGCCACCGACTCCCAGGTGACAACCACCACACCACTGGGCTGGAAAGAGACACCTGGAAACCCTCTCTGGACATATTCCGCAGCCAGCTGAGTGACAGAAGGGGATAAGTCTTCTCGATAATAAACCTTCCCAAAGCCATCGGTTGTATCCAAGTCAGCCAGGAAAGGCGCGACTGCTCCAAAGGTTGGTGGGAAGAGTCCAGGGTGGAATTCCTCAGCTGGAGGTTCACTCATGGCAATGATGCCGTTCGTGGTGACCTGTACAAAATCATGTATGATTAAAAGGAATGCAGAAGTGGTTTATTTCTTAATGGTGCCTAAAGACTCCACCCACAAAACGTTGTCACCAGGATGTTAAATACAACAGAATTTGAGAAAGTTATGATCCCGAATTCAAAAACTCAGCATTCTTTTTCTAGTCGCTATGGCCTGGTGGAAGGAGCTCTGGACAAGAATCTTAAGACCTGACTGTTCCATAAAGCAGTCATGAGACCCTGAGCAGGTGTCAAACTTCAAGTCTCAGGTTTCCTCATATGTGCCCTCCTTACTGCTTTATGGGAATAAAATAAGAAGGTGGGAATAAAAGTGCTTTGTATATTGCAAAACACTATTAAAATATAAATCATCATTAAATCCTTAATTAATTTATTCAACAAACTGAGTAATCATTACATCCCAGCACTGTGCTACGTGCTATGGGGTACAAAAATGGGTAGGACTTGGGCGGGCCAAGGTGGCTCAGCAGGCAGAGTTCTCACCTGCCATGCCCGAGACCCAGGTTTGATTTCCAGTGCCTGCCCATGCAAAGAAAAGAAAAATGGGTAGGACACAGTCCTTGCCTTCAAGGAACCCAATCAAGACGGGTAAAGGTAAGGACTGCCACAAACAGATGATTATACAATAAGTAAACAAGAAACAAGAAGTGTCAAGAAGTCAATACGAATGGAGCACTATGGCATCAAGAATTATTCTGAATAGCTGAATGCGTTAGCATAAGAGCTAATGTCTATGGAATGTCTACCATGTTCCAGCCCCCACAAGACTAGGTGCTGCTATTATCCATATTTTTCTGGAGAGGAAACTGAGGCAAGTTAATTAGTCTGTTCAAATTCACCCAGTAATAAGTGGTAGTCGTGAAATGGGAACCCAAGGAGCCTGGCTCCAAAGCTGGTCCTCTTCACCATGATGGGTACAGCCTTCATGAAATCAGTTATTCCTCACTTATCACTGTTATGACTCAACTAAAATCTACACTCCTTGGGAAAATGAGAACAGGGCCACTGAGATATGGTGGGGCACTTGTACCTCCAAAGCCAGGCCGATGAAGGAGGTTTTGACCCTGCTCTCATGACCCACCGGTGGTACAGAATACCACGCAGATGGGCTTTTTACTTAGAAAATCTGTGAATACTTTTAAAAAAAATTTCTTAATCAAATGAGAATTCACAAGCGGCACCTTGTTTTACTGTTTCAGAAGCTGCATTATAAATAGACTGGAAAAATACCTCATTACTAGAGCAGAGGCTGGGGCAGGCAGGCAGATAAAAGAGAGGAACCTAAAATCAAACCCTTGCGACATGCCAAGAACTTGGTCAAGAGGTTCCACGTGGTACAGCCAATGTGGGCCCAGAGAGGGAAAGAATGAGAGCTTTGAGAGTGAAGTGTGTTTTGAAAAACACCCCCACTTTCCCCCAAACTCCATGGGCTGTTAAATTAAGTGACATATTTTCCATCATCACCTGGCATGAGCACAAATTTTCAGGAATACACTGACAGGCTGCAGAAAAAGGGAGTCAGGGAAGAAATTGTACCAGCTGGTTTCTTGTTCTCTTCTCTCTCTCCCAGCAGTACAGAACTGCACAAACATCCCAATTGGATTTATGTGTGAGAGCGTGGGAAATGTCTCACTTTCTCAAGCCACCAAAAATTGGCAGTTACCAGCTACTGCTGGGAAGCCATTCACACAGAGGCGACATATAACCAACTTAGTTTTTAAAAGCTGCTTTCAAATGAAACTTAAGTTGATCCAACAGTTTTGAAAATATTCCCAATGCCATTTACTATCTAGAATGTGGGCACAGGGATGTATCTATTTTACAAAGAATGCTTTAAAAATTGAATTTTTAGACACATTCTAAATCGCTGCAAATGCTTTAAACAAAGACTATTTGGTTATAATTAGTTTTATTATTGTGATATTATTATGCAGTCTATTTTTTTTATTGTATTAAATGCATGGTTCCCATATACCACCCTATTGTTAACACCTTGCGTTGGTGTGGTGTATTTGTTACAACTGATGAAAGCACATTTTTATAATTGTACTATTACCTATAGCCCATGGTTTAACTTAGGGTTCACTGTTCATGTTGTGCAGTTTCATGGATTTTTTAAAACATGTATTCCAGTGACATACACGCACCCTAAATTCCCCCCTTTTAATCTCATTCAAATATATAATTCAGTACCGTTAGTTATATTCACAGTGTTGTGCAATTTTACTGCACATTCAACTCAACATTTTGTAATAATGAAGAAGGAGGACACAAAAGATACATAAAATCCAAACGTTTCATTTGATTCATAGCTTTAAACTTCTCCCCAGTAAATTTCTCTTTTTCAGATATGCCATCCGTGGAAGACTTGATTGACAATATTGCCTTATTTTCTCATTGTACCAAGCACGTGATGCTACCAAAGACTTGGTCCTTTTCTTCAACATTTAAAAGTGCCATTGGGCAATCCAACGGTCAAAGGGCAGGGAGCGCAAAGAAGGCCTAAAAGGCACTTAGGAGACAAGGAGCACAGCTGCAGGGCATGACCCCTAAGGGCTCTATATTGGGCCCCCTGGCCAAGATGCCCAGGACCGGCCATAACCATCATTCAGCAGATGCTTAAGTCAGTTTTCTTCCTCACCTCCCATGTCCTAGAAGTCCTACCTTCAAAGTCAATGGCACTTTCTTTCGTCCCTACCACCACCACTCTAGCTCCAGCCACCATCACCCAGTTGGCCGTCTGGAAGTGGCCTCCTAACTGGCATTCAGGTTCTGGGCATGAACTGCAGGTTCTCACTGCCTGGAGCACCCCCTCCCCATCACCTACCCCCACTCCCAACCCAGTATTTATATCTTGGCTGCCCCTATGTTTCCTTCACAGATTACAACTTGGAATTATTTCATTTATGGGTTTGTCTGCAGGCCCTGGGGGCTCTTCTTTGCTATACTGTAAGCTCTGGAGGGCAGGGACCATGTCTTGGGTGCAGCACCAGAGCCTACACACTGCATGGCACACGTTAGCCCAGCCCCCTCCTGGCATCCTTCAAGAAGTGGGTGGGGAGGATCAATGCAGATAAGGCCTGCAGGCTGTTTTAGAATAAATGTCTGAGAGCAAGCTCAGGGGATCAGTGACGCAAAGGGTCACAGCATTCAGTGTTACTGCAGTTCTTGCCTCTGGAGCACCACAACAGGGTACTGAAGTAAAGAGCTTACACTAAATATGAACTGATAACAAATCTGATCAGGTGTCTACCACCAGTTTACAGGAAATACAGGGGACAAAAGAACATGTTAAATGATACCAGGGGGATGCAGTCAGCAAATTCCAGAATGGGGGACATCCTAAAGGACAAACCACCAGTTTCTTCAATAAATAAACTGCAAGGGGAAAAAAGGGTCAGGGGGAACCTACAGATTTAAAAAGTCCAAAGAGACCTATCAACCAAATGCAAAGTGCAGGCTTGTCAACATCCTGATTTGAACAAAACAACTGAAAAGCAAAGCAGAACAATTTATAAAAGTATTTGGATATTGGGCGGGTCATGGTGTCTCAGCAGAGTTCTCGCCTGCCACGCTGGAGACCTGGGTTCGATTCCCGGTGCCTGCCCTTATTAAAAAAAAAAAAAAAAAAAAGAAGTATTTGGATATCTGCTGATGGGATTATTATTAATTTTTAGACATGTTCATGATTTTGCAGTTTTGTTCTTAAAAAGAATAATTTTGTGAGATACAATCAAAATATTTACAATGAAATAAAATGTTTGGAATTTGCTTAAAAATAATCTTTCTTTTTTTTTTCCCCAAGAGAGGGGAGGAACAGGTAGGGCTATGGAAGAAACAAGATGAGCCATAAAGTGATACTTGTTGAGGTTGGGTGATGGGTGCATGGGAGTTAATTATGTTATTCTCTCTACTTTTGTATATGTTTGAAATGTTATATAATAAAAAGTATCTCAAAAGATAGATCATAAATATAATTGAGCTAAAATTTAGCAAAGAAGAGCAAACTGGCTTTGATAAATATATAAATCGGTGCTGACACTCTCTGACAGAAGTTGGGCCTGTAATTCATTGTCTTCAAATTCCTTCTTTCCCCAGTTTTTCCAACCCCTTCACTCCCAGCTCCCAGCCAGTAGGAATTCAGGAAGTATTTGTTGGCACTGGAAAGGCTAGACAGCGGTGATGAACAGAAAGTGCTGGGGAAAGCAGATTTAGTGATTAAAGTTAAGCAAAAGTTACAGTACCTCAACACACCCTATACAGTGCTTCTGAGTCTAGAAAGAAGCAATTCTTAAACATAAATATTATACAATAGTAATCAGGATTATTTTTTGTTCCCAAATTGGTGCAAGTTAAAAAAAAAATTCATATGGATCATGGGACCATTTTAAATGGTTTATAATTCTCCAGACTCACCATGCTTTTGCATCCCTGGTCCTCTCTGCCTTGAATACCCTTTCCCAGCTCACACCCCATTTCTCCTTGTGAAGTCTTGCCTGACCTTCCCAGGCAGGGTTGACTGTTCTGTCCTTTCCATCTGCACCTCTCTACTTGTGCTTAGTAGCTCAGACCCAGCACTGATTCCTAACTGGTTTCAGATTGATCATGCTGCAAAGCCTGAGCAGAGCCTGTGTGAGTTACTGAGAGCACTACCAAAGCAATACTGTTATATTATTGTCTTAAAGTAACTCAAACTAACCAAATAATGCCTAGGTGAGATTCTTGGTGGAATTGTCTTAAAGAATAAAGAATGCAACTCCTTTGTTGAAAAACAGCTGCTTCCCTTATATTGGACTAATGTAATTTTTCCCTGTAATCTTGCTTCTGATCTCAGTTCACCCTAAGAGAAAGAAGTCCTTTTAACAAGGGTAAACTTCAGCTCTTTATGGCATTAGCACGACTTAACACTCCTTTAGTGTATGTCTATCCATGCACCTCAAGGAATATACCAGCAACACGTCAATTATATCACCAAAAATCCAGGGGTGAAAATGCCAAGTGCCCCACGGTTAACAGCTGGAGTCACTTATGTATAGTTGTTTCGACCCAAATGGCATTAAGAAGAGGATGGCCAGGGAAACTCACTCATAATGGGAGTGTTTCCCATTTAAAAAGCACTTCGGTATCATTTTCATCTTTAAAGCAAACTTACGGAGATCATGAATCACTAGCAAAACTCTAAAAGTGGATATTCAACAAGCTAAAATTGCATGTTAGATTTCTCATATTCAAATACATACTGAAGATGGCGAAACAATAGCCATCTTTATAAAGACTTAAATTGGCCTAGCAGCAGCCTCCAGGGTCAAAAGCTGCCAGCGGGAAGTGGGGGAAGCCCTCTCCAAAACTTATGCTTGAAGTAGGCACAAATAAGAAACAAATGGGATAGTTTTAGAAGTGCTAATGACAATGTACTGGGAAGACAATGAAACTTGCAAAAAGCGATCTCCATGGGTGGGAGGCAGTGGGAAATCGAGGCAAAATAATTTAAAGAATGGGAAATAAACTTCTACTATCTGCTAAATTTGAGACTTTTTACTAAAGCTGTTCACATTTTTAAAATTTAAAAAAGCCATCCTTTTTATCACATGTGTCAGACAGACAAGGAAAAGATAAGAAACTTAAATTTCGCCCAGCCAGCAGCAAGTGAGGGAACCAAAACTGAAATACACATCCCCTACGGTCCATAACCCATGATCTCTCTGCACATTTGGCTGCCTGTTTTAAAGAAGTTGAGTGCAAAAGTCAAGGAAGTTGCAAAGCTTTATGGGATAGAAAAAGCTGGAAAACAAGCTTTCCAGATGGACGAACAAAAGAAAAACTGGATAAAGAAGTTCAGGGAATAGTCAAGTTCAGAACACGATCAAGGTGGGGTTGCTTA
Organism: Tamandua tetradactyla; assembly: GCF_023851605.1. Lineage (NCBI taxonomy): Eukaryota > Metazoa > Chordata > Mammalia > Pilosa > Myrmecophagidae > Tamandua > Tamandua tetradactyla. The sequence goes on from NC_135333.1 coordinate 6,476,182, forward strand.
ATTTAACACCTAGAACCCAGAGATGGCCCTGGGCCCTAATCAACTTGCAAGCTACTTTATATTTTTCAAAACATTTTTATATCAGTTACTTCATTAAACCTAATAAAGTAGGCATGAGTATCATCCTCATTCTTCATTTGAGAAAAATGAGTTGCTGTTTATATTGCTAGGATCATACGCTAGAAGTGCCAGCACAAAATTCCGAGTCCAAATTGCAATTTTTTCCCCGTTATCCCCGCAGAGCCTGAGAAAAGGCTCTGGCTGGAACTATAAATAGAAACAAAAGGATTAGCAAATGAAGACTAGAGGCAACGGTTAGAGAGGACTCAGTGCTCACAACATAATCTAGTTAATACCCAACAAGAGATTCTGGAGGAAATTTCTGCCCGAGATTACTTCCCAACATTTAAAAATGGTCATGGTTTTTAAATTTTAGCTACTGATATACGTCTATGAAAGAAAAGGCAGTAGAGCTGGTGAACACTCCACACCAGGAAAAGAAGTGCAAGGAAGGGAAGCAAAGAGCCTTGCCCAAACCCTCAATCTCTTGGGAGAAGGGTGCTGCTCTGTTCCCACTCGGATGTTGCACTGTACTAATTCCTTAATTTGAACATAAGAAAGCAAAGGGAAAGAATTACGCATTTATCTGCCTTTCCAGAAAGAACTGCTTTTCAATGTAACCTAACAGCCCCAGTAGTTGAGGAAAACCACTTCTTTACAGAAGAAAGCCAGCTAATAAATGCAGCAAGAATGAGAGAAACAACCAAGCAAACAACAAAACAAAACATTATATTGCAAGCCTTAGTTTAGTAATTGATTCAGGCAAAGATCATCAGTGGATTAAAAAAACATCAGGTGAAAGGTTGGTGGGCGAATGTATGGCTGCACAAAACCAAAGTGTCGCCCGATAGCTTACGTACTGCTCACAGGGAAAAACACAACTTGCCAATGACACAATCCAGATGTCTTTCCCTAATACTAGTTATCAAACTTAGCGTGGCTAGGAGAGTGATAACCAGACATCACTTATCTCCTGATGTTACATAATACGAAATATACAGCTTCATTGATGAAATTTTTTGTTATAAACATCAACCTACTTGACAATCGAGACAATCAAATATAAAAATGAGTAAATAATTTAAATAGACATTTCACCAAAGAAGACATGTAGATGACCAATAAGCACATGAAAAGATGCTAAGCATCATTAGCCCTCAGAGAAACGCAAATCAAAAACCACCCATTCTGATGGCTATAATAAAAAAGCCAAGTAATAACAAGGGCCAGCAAGGATATGGAGAAATTGGAGCCCTCATACACTGCTGGTAGAAATGTAAAATGGTACAGCCACTTTGGAAAACAGTTCTTCAAAATGTGAAACACAGAATTACTGTATAAGCCAGCAATCCCACTCCTAGGTATACCTAGGAGAAGAGAACTGAAAACCCATGTTCAAATAAAAACTTGTACACAACTGTTCACAGCAACATTATTCATATAGCTCCAAAATTGAAGCAACCCAAATGTCTATCTGCTGATGCATGGATAAGTGAAATGTGGTATAGCCACACAAAGGAATATTATTCAGCCCTAAAAAGGAATGAAGGACTGAAATATGCGATGACATGGATGAACAGCGAAAACACTATGCTAAATAAAAGAAGCTAGTCATAAAAGGCCACATATTGTATGATTCCATTTAAGGCTGTTCCAACCCAGGTCTTGAAAGGCTTGGGTGAGTGCAACCCAAAGACCAAAGAATACACCAGGCACGGAGTTGGACATGAATTATAATTAGCAATTTTAATTACGAACAGGAGATCTTCCACAGTGGAAGATCAGCACTCCATAAAGGGGGCAGGGGAATGCAAGAGCTTAAGCCATTCAGGGTTCAGGACAAGGAAGTTTCATAGGGTGTGATAAAAGAGTTTCAGCAGGGACTGTTGACACAGGGGGTTGGAGGTTTGTTGCCAGCAGTGATCAGGGGAGGGGAATTGTTTATGTTACCATTGGTACATTCTCCCTGCCACCCCCAGGAGGTTTGGTGACCGTCAATGTCTGTCAGGTCACGCAGGCAGCGACTATTCTCAATATGGAGAGGAATCCCAGGCCGTGGGTCCCCATGCAGGCATACCTTGTTTTATTGCACTTGGCTTTAGTGTGCTTTGCAGATATTGAATTTTTTTTTCAAATTGAAAGTTATGTCAACCTTGTGTCAAGAAAGTCTATAAGTCAATCACTGTCATTTTTCCAATAGCATGTACTTACTTCATGATTCTGTATCATATTTTTATTAAGATAAGTACATTTTTTTTAGACCTAATGCTACTGCACACTTAATAGACTACAGTATAGTGTGAACTTAGCTTTTACATGCATTGGGACCTCAACAAATCCATGTGACTCACTCCTTTTTTTGCTTTCTTGCAATGATCTAGAACCAAACCCACAATATCTTTGAGTTATGTCTGCATGTGAAATGTCCAGAGTAGGCAAATCCAGAGAAAATAGAAAGTAGATTCCCCTTGCCAGGGTCTTGGGAAGGGTGGGCGGGGGGGAGCTTGAGGAGTGAGAGCTAATGGGTAAATAAATGGGTTCTTTTTGGGGGTGACTAAAATATTCTGGAATGAGATAGTGGTGATGGTTGCACAATTCTGTGAATATTTTTAAAAAAAAACATTAAATTTTACACTTTAAAAGAGTGATTATATGTATGTGGATTATATCTCAAAAAAAGCTGTTATTAAAAAAAAGCAGGGCGGCCCATGATGGCTCAGCAGTCAGAGTTCTTGCCTGCCATGATGGAGACCCAGGTTCAATTTCCGATGCCTGCCCATGCCAAAAAAAAAAAAAAGCAGAGATCCCGGTGCCTGCCCATGCAAAAAGAAAAAGCAAAGAGCAAAATCAGCTGCATAAAACAAGCGGTGGGAGGATATATACATACACATTAGAGAATCTCTCTGCAAGGAGGTAAAAGAAATCATTAACAGTGATTGTCTCTGGGGCTGGGGTTACCAAGGCGGGAAGAAACATTTTCTCTGTTTATACAAGTTGCGTGTGTGTTTTTCATTTAAACAGTTGCATGTATTACCCCAAAATTAATCAAATCAATCAATTAATTAAAAATTAAATTCTACATGCTTTATGAAGAAACAATATGTTCAACATGAGTATTTTCAAAACTTTTGATTCCATTACCAGTTTACAGGAAATACAGGGATGGAATAACAAGTTAAACTATACTACAAAGAAACACTCAGCAAATGCAGAAGGGGGGACATTCAACTGGACAGCTAGCAGCGGTCCCTAAATAAATTGATATCATGAATAAAAAGAGGGAGGGCACTGTTTAAAATTAAAAGAGGCTTAAGAAACATAGTCAAATGGAATGCATGGTCCTTGATTGGATCCTGACCCGAATAAATCTTCAGCTATAAAAGACAGCTTTGGGAATATTAGAGAAATTCAATAAGAGTATGAATTGGAAATAGAGAACTGTTATTAATTTTACATGTGAAAATAGTATAATAGCTATTTAGGGAAATGCTCTTACTTTTTGGAAATGCATTCTAAAATATTTAGCCATGAAATGTTATGAAGACTGTAATTTGAAAATGTCAACAAAGAGAAATCGATGAAACAAATATGGAAAATGCTAACAACTGTCAGTTACATCTAGATAGATAACGGGTGTTCATTATACTATTTTCTCCCCTTTTTCATGTGCTTGAAATACTCATAATAAAAGAAAATGTATCTGATGGCAAAGCAGTTAAGAAACTTGTTCCTTAGAGTCTGAGAACCAAATTTTCCCCAAGCAATGCATTAGTGAGTCCAGGAGGGCAGGGACCACATCCAAGGCTGTGTGTAAATATAGTCCTAACACACCTTGTACGGAAGCCCACCGAACAGGGGCTTTCCAATGAACAAATGGTTGAATGAAGGGATTAAGTGGTACTCAACATGGTACCGAACAAAGAGCACGGGACTTGGAGTCAGAACTTTAGTTCAAGTTCCAACTTTGATATTTACAAGCTATGTGAATTTTGACAAGTCCCTTGGCTCCATGTGCCGGTTGCCAGCTCTGTAACAAGGAGCTCATCAAACCACCCACCTGCCCTACCTCACAGGGCTGTTGTCTGTCTCCGGTAAGATGTCATATAAGGAAGTCTCCTAATTTCACCTCTTAAATAGTTCTGGAATCCACAACCCTTTGTCCATACCACCATCTCTGCCTCTCATCTAGATCAGGGCAACTGCTTTCTAGCCCTGGATTTCCCTCTTCACCCTCCTCCTCCACCCTGCCCCCCCAAAAACGTTCTCTTCTCAGGAGAGAGCAACATTTTTAAAAACTTTTTACAATGAAACTATTTATTAGGGAAAATGTAAAACATAAAAGAATCATGCAATGAAACCCCACGTACCCGTTAATCAGCTTCAATCTATTCTCCCCACTCATGTGTATATATTCTTTGGAGCATTTTGAATGAAATTCCACACGCCAAATTATTTCATTTGTGAACATTTCCATACGTCGCTCTGCTAGAAAAGCATGAAATGTCTCCAAAATGTTTCTTTATGGCCAGTTTGTTTTAATCAGGACCCAAGAAGGTCCTCATCTTCATTTAGTTAATATGGCTCTGAAATCTCTTGGAATCCATAACAGTTCTCCCTCCTTTTTTTTTTCCCCATGTCATTTATTTGTTGAAGAAATGGCAATCTTTACAAATTAAATCTTGTCACTCACCTACTTAAAGATCTTTAGTGGCTTCCCATTGCTTCACAGAATAAAGTAAAAAAAAAAAAAACAACTCCTATTAATCTTCCCTTCAGTGGAAAAATCCTCATAGAGACCCCACGGAGGTTATCAGTAAAAAGGAGATGGCAGAGAACTCGCTGACAAGCCCCACCCTCCCAGAGCTCAGACCCTAAAGGGGAGATAGAAAATAAATAATAAGCAAATAAATGGCAAATTAGTTTCAGGTAGCTACATATGTTGTGATGACAATTAAGACAGGGTGCTATGATAGAGTGTCACAAATGGAGCCGCAGCAATTAGGCTGGGCGGGCAGGAAGGACTCCATGATGAATCTGCATTTGTGTGGAGGCCCAGATTGCAGGAAGGGGCAGCCAGGGGAAGATCTAGGGGCCGTGAATCCCAGACAGAGCAAAGACCTAAGACAAGCTTGTAGCCGTCAAGGAAGAGAAAGAAGAAGACAAGGTAAGAGAAGAGGGGAGAGAGATAAACTAGGGCTGGGTCATGTGAGGCTGTGGCGACATGCCATGAGGCATTTGGATTTCATTAAGCACAAAGGAAAACCCTTGGAGGGCTTCAAGCTGGGGAGTGACAAGGTCTGATTTATGAGGGACCGCAGGATTTACCACTGCTTAGCTCTCCAAATTCTTCTTGCATCACTGCCCCCTGCTTACATTGGCTTTCTTTCCGTTCTTATGGCATGCCACGTTCCTTCTTGCCACACTCTGCAGGGTTTCACACGCAGTAATGTTTCTTCTGTCTCAGCCGCTCTTCTCCCTCCTTCTCTTTTCACATGGCCAACTTCTACTCATCCTTTCGTGCACAGCTGATGCCTTCCTTGGGGAATCTTGTGATCCCTCCAAGTAGCTCAGATTCCACCACAATATATCCCCACCCTAAACTTTGCATTCAGAACACAGCAATGGCAATTGGACAATTATCTGTGTAATTATTAGTTTAATGTCTGTGTTCCTAACTAGACCGTAAACTTCCCAAAGGCAGAAACAACACTGGTCTTGTTTTCAGTCTGTATCTCCAAAGCCTGTGGCTGGCATATGAGGCAACAAATATAAAAATAATTGGGTCAAAATCATGTACCTTAACATTGTACTGTAGTTTATAAAAAAGTCACCCTGAGTCTGAAATGTAAATGAACTCACTCAGTATCAGGGCACTAAATTCTTTTCTTCTTTTTTTTAATTTGTATGCTATATGGCAGGGGTGACATTTCATTCTTTTTCCCCTTATTGAGTATCCCCTTATTGCAACACCATTTGTTGAGTTTTTTGTTTTTGTTTGTTTGTTTGTTTGTTTCCTTGTGTGTTTTTCAGAAAGTGCATGGGCTGGGAACTGAACTTGGGTCTCTCACATGGCAGGCAGGAATTCTACCACTGAACTATCCTCATACCCCCTGAGCACTAAATTCAAAGAACGTAAAGACAGACTATGAAATGGACTCAGGAGATAATCTCATCAAATCTCTTAATTTTATAAGTAAGAGACCCAGAGTAACAAGAAGCTGAGAAATAAAATGATTTGCTCTCATATCATTGGTCAATTTGATGGATCAGTTACATTTTAGCCCCCATAAATTTTAGACTGTAGGGTGCCTTTGGGCCAATTAGGAACAGGTGTCGCTTCCTGAGAGGCAGAAGCTCCAGACCAGGGACCAAGGTGTGGTGAGGGACATGTGGGCTGGACGGCAGCCCCTGTCTGTGCCGTGGCCAGAACCTTCATAAGAGGTGGCTTTGAACTTGATGGGCAAATTTGTAACCTTCCCGTGTGTGACTGCTCTGTGAGTGATGTTAAGAGGAATAAGGAACAACCTCTGTTCTCAATGAAGAGGAAAATCAACTATTATCGAGGATATGCCACGTGGTCAGCTATTTAAATATATTAATTAAATGAATGCGCTCAGCTTCATGAGAAAGGAAATGACTCCATCTACCAGATGGACAGATGGAGGCTTACAGAGGTTGGATAACTTGCCCCAGATGGTACAGCTGGTAAGTGGCAGAACAGGAATTCAAATCCACTTCTGTTGGATTCCAGAGACCACATTACCTACCTATAATCTACTTGAACAGATATACTTATCAAGCACAGATACACTTGAACATGTGTCAATATATTAAGTTCCAAATGAGATGGTATTGGGGTTACAGAGGTTCTGAGGACTAAGAGATCAGTGCAATCTGATGGTTCCAGGCACTGCTTCATGCAGGAAAAGGATCTGTGTTAGCCCTGGGAGAACAGGTAGAATCTGAGGTAAAAAATAAATAAATTGGTAAAGTAAAAGAATGAGCAAAGGCCCACAGTAAGATCTGTTTTACTTTTCTGGGAAATCTTGTGGCACCTAACCTAGGAAAGCATGGTGAGTTCCTGAAGGCCAAGCCAAAGAGTTCACCTTCCTCTTAAGTTAGGGTTGGGGAAGGGCGTTAAAGATTTCCAAACACAGGGTGGTTCGGTGGTAGAATGTCTGCCTTCCATGAGGGAGACCAGTGTTTGATTCCCGGACCATGCACCCCCCAAAAAAGATTTCCAAACATAGTGTAACAATGCTGGGTACGATAAGAAAGACACAGAATCAAGGCTCACTGTGAAGGTTCAATGCACGGGAACTGGTCATTTGCCAAAGTGACCATATTGCCCAGTTCAATGGTCAACTCTCGTCCTCTCCTCTCTTAGCCCTTCACAGCATTTAACACGGTAGTTCACTCCTTCCTCCCTGGCTTCCAGGACCCCACCCTCTCTCGATTTTCCTCTTACCTCATTGCCACTCCCTGTCAGTCTCTTTTGCTGGCTCCTCTTTTCCCTGATCTGTTGGAAGGTCCTTGTCCTCTTCTCTATTTACATGTACTCCCTAGGTGGAGCTCCTTTAGTTCTCTTGTTTTATACCATCTATATAGGCCAGTGACTCCCACATTTACATCTGAAGCTCAGACTCCTCTTCCAGACTCCAAACTCAAGACATCCAACTGCCTACTTCATCCCAGAACTCTGATCTTCATCTCCCCCTCCCCGCCACCCACACACACGCAAATATGCTCTACTGCAGCTTTCCCCTTCTCATCTGAAAGTTATTCCATCCTTCCAGTGGCTCAGGGCAAAAACGCTGAAGACAACTTCTCTTTCTCCCACACTCCCCATTCAATCTGTCAAGAAATCTTTCTGGCTGCACCTTTAAAACGGAGGCAGATTCTGACCACACCTGTCCACCTGTTTTACTACCAGCGGGTCCCACCAGCATCACCTCTCACGTGGAGTGTATACAATTGTTATACAGTTGTATAATAACCTCATAATAGATCTCCCTGCATCTACCCTGCCCTCTTACCATTTTCCCTCAATGTAGCAGCCAGAAAGATCCTTTTTAAAACAGCAAAGCACGTCACTTCCCTGCCCAGAGCCCTGGAAAGCTCCCCATTTCACTCAGAGTAAAAGGCCAAGTGCTCACAATGGCCATATCCCCTCAGGATCTGGGCTCCCAGCTGCCTCTCTCACCTCCTTTCCTCATTCCTTCACGCATTCTGCTCTTCAGCACAGCCTGGAACAGCCTTAGGGAGAACATTCCTTTGGCCTGGAATTCTCTTCCCTGGAGATCTGCTAGGCTCAATTCCCCACCTCCTTCAAAGCTTTGCTCAACTCTCACTTTCCTGTTCCTCATTACTCTGTTTTATTTTTTTCAAAAGCACTTTACCACCATCTAATACACTATATAATTTGCTAATTACGTTTGGGGCTTATTTTCTTACTTTCACTCCCCTCCTGGGATGTAAGCGCCTTGAGGCCGGGGCCTTTGTTTTATGACCTTGGGTCCCGTGTTCCATGAGATAGTGCCTGGCACACAGGAGACCCTTGGTAAGTATTTGTAAAATAAGTGAATTAAGGGAAAGGGCAAAGCAGCCTTGAGCCAGCATGAGAACCTTCACAAGGAACCATTAACAAGGGGAAGTAAGTGACAGTGAAAGCAGGGGAGGGGAGGACGGAGGTGAGTGGAACCTGAAGTTGACAGGTAGGCATTCAGGTGGAAACATCTGGGACGATTTTGAAAATCTGGGACTCGTGGTCAGGAGTGACACCACAGCCAGAGGCATGGCCACGGAGCAGACAGGCAAAGCAGCACAAATCAGCAAAGCGTACTCTGTGATGCTACGGTTTCCATCGTCCATTTGTGGGCAGGCAGAATACATAACGAAAGAAGAAAAGGAAAGATTTACAATGAACACATTACAGTATAGATGTAGTTTATCTGCTGAGGGGGCAGGGAATACAGAAGGTGGCGTGAGTCACTCAGGGAGACTCTGAGCGACCCCCACCCCCATTCTGGGTGCCACCCCTCTGCCGGTGCCTGCGGCAAGAGCACTGACATCACCTCTTCACCCGCGGCTCCCTTGCAGCGCTGAGAGACCCTTGCAGGCAGGGGACGGACCTGGTCGCGATGGGTTGCTGTGTTTCACACAGTTCATAGCTCTAGCACCTAGCACAGCCCTACACATGCACACACCACTTGATAAACACTGGCAGACTGAATCCAATTTTGAAGATGTGAGTGGATTTTATGGGTAGAAGAGGTAGAGTAAAAGTAGGAAGAAAGTTGGTAGATCTTGAAGGATGTGTTTAATTTGTCATACTTAAGGAAAGATGCCTGTGTGGGAAACGGTATAATGAAAGCCTGTTTGTGGGAGACGTTTGTGCTTGTCTGGTGGGTATGTGTTTAAAGACAGAGAGAGAGAGAAGGAGATTAAGGCAAGGAAATGAGTCAGAATAGAGGTATACAATCTTTTTGCTGCCTGGGATATACTTTTATTATTTTTCCATGATAGGAAGAATTTTATCTCCAAAACAAACCGAATTTATTAAAAATTAACTAAATCATTTCTCCATTTTTATGTATCAAAGACATAAATAATTGGATATGCCATAAAAAACATATTCCAGAAATTTTTCTACTGGTCTCTACAGCCAATAAGAGCTTCTGCTCAGCACAAGTAACCAGCATTAGTAAACCGAGTAGATAAAATTCCAGCCAAAGAAAGAAAACATTTTTATTGTTCTGGACACTCTCCTTGCATTTTTGACAAATTTTTGCATAGTGAGTTCACATCATGGGCCATGGTAGCAGCACTCACATGAAATGTCCAATGGCTCAGCTGATCTGGCCGATTAGATTTACAGATAGGACCTTTCCCCCTCGTCACCCAGGCTGGGGTTCAAAGAATAGCTGGTTTCATTTTGGGACTGACCGACCATCTAATTTCAAGAGTAAGAGGCTATTCCAAAGGGAGAATCTTATCATGTAGGGAGTTTGCCATGGTCCACAGGGAAGTCTGGCAACCAGGATGACTGCTTGCCCTACCATGGGGCACTTCCCCAGCAACACCCTTCTCCTGCCTTTGACCAAGCCTCAAGTTAAGGTGGAGGCATGTCATCTATGGATACCATTAGATCAGCAGTTCTCCTACCTTTTGATCTCAAGACTCTTTTATACTCTTAAAAAATGACTGAAGACCCCCAAAAGCTTGGGTTTATATAGGTTATATCTATTAACATTCATCATAATGGAAATTAAGGTTAAGAAGTTTAAGTATTTATAATAGTAAATGATAAGGATGAACCCCATTACCTACTGGCATCAATCACCTCATTTATTTATTTATTTTTTGCATGGACAGGAACCGGGAATCGAACCTGGGTCTCTGGCATAGCAGGTGAGAACTCTGCCTGCTAAGCCATGGTGGCCCACCCATCAATCACCTCATTTTTAATAAAAATAACTCTATTTCCAAAACCAAAAATAATGAGGGAGAGAAGAGTCGTTGTTTCACATTTTTGCAAATTACTTTACTCTCTGGCTTGATGGAATGCAGCTGCATTGTCATAACTGCTTCTCCATTCCATCTGTTGTGACAGATAGGACATGTCATGCAGCATCTGGTGAACTTCAGTCCTGTGGGAGAGCGTGGAGTACAAAAAACAAGTAACCTCTTAGCATTATAATGAAAATAGTCTTGACCTTGTGAATTCCCTGAGTCTCTAGGACACCAGGCGTTCCGAAACCACACTTGGAATACTTAGGTCATCACTCACAGCATCCTTTACAAGGGCTCCAAAACTGGCTCTCAGCATTTGTCTTACTATTCTATTTCCTTTTGTAAATCAATGTCTCAGCACATCCACTTCTCAGCTTGACTGCTTGTTTAAGGGTCTACTAACTACAAGGTGTTTCCATTTTCTGGTCTTTATTGCGGCCAAAACCACAGTCAAACCTGACTGGCGTGCGCTGTGATCAGCTACAGATAGTTTAACCCACCAACTGCCAAACTTCTAGCCACCCTCCATGACTCCCCATACAGTATAAGTGCATCACATGGCCCCACTTTGTCATCACCCCTGGTACCCATGCCTTTTGCCCCAGTGGGGAGGGTGGCCTGCCTCTCCCCTTGATTCTGGGCTCACACATGTGACTTGCCTTAGCCCATGAGATGTTAGCAGACACAATTCAAGCAGAGATTTGAGAAAGTGCTTATGTATTCCTGCTTCTTCTCTTATGCCTCTAACATCCCCCATGAGAAGGACATATCCACGTTGGCTCTCTGAAGCAATGTTATTTGAAGGAAGTTTTCGCAATGATGGAAATGTTCTCTACTGCAATATCTAATACAGTAACCACTAGCCACGTGATGCTATTGACCACTGGAAATGTGGTTAGTGTGACTGGAAGTCTGATTTAAATTTTATTTAATTGTAATTAATTTATATTTAACTGTACATGGCTAGTGGCTACCATTTTAGACAAAACAGCTCTAGACAATGAGGGACATGTGAAACAGAACCAAATTATCCCAGTTGCTCAGACAAGGCCACCTTACATGAGCCCACTGCCAGCTGATTGCAGACAGATGAGCAAGAAATGCTTACTATTATACACCACTGAGGTTTCATGGCTGTTCATTATGCAGCAAAAGCTAACGGATATATTCTATCTCCTGACCCCACCTGCCTATCCAGACAGAAACCTCCTATTCCAACATAAATACCATGTTCCAGTGGATCACATTTTTCATTTTCTCAACACATGCTAGGCTTGTTCCCATCCTCATGCATTCTTCCCTGCAATGCCTCCCACCTGGAACGGCCTCTCCATTTCCCTACCAAACTGAAACTGGACCTGTCTTTCAATGAAATGTAACCTCCTCTGTGAACTCTTTCCTCACTACTCTGGCCCACGATAACCTCTCATGTCCATTTTCACATGTTTTAGGCTTGATACATGAAAACTCTCTAAGTCAGACACAGAACTGGGCTGGAATCCTGGCTTCAGCATTTAACTAGTGGTATGGCCTTGGGTATATCACTAATTACTAGTATTATTATGACCTCTTTGTCTGAAAATAAAAAAGGGGGGGTTGTATTGAGCATTAAATAATGTAAAACTAGCAAGTCCTCTGGCATGCAGGTATACCTAATCAATAACTGTCTTCTTTCTTGGGGGTGTTCCTTTCATTTTTCTGGTCTGGAGCCCCGACAGCGCAGAACACACACTATACGCTCAAACTCCCTGTCAATTCGCTTTCTCACTCAGAGCCACATGAGGGTTTCCATCAGCTCAGAAGAGCATCTACACAGTTACAGATTGTGGTGGATGTTGTCATGTGTCCCTCAGACCCCCTTTCAGCTCCTGGAAATGCAGCTCTCAGTTGTCACCCCTCTTTGAGGATTGCCTCTGGTGAAAAATCAATCAATCAATCAAACTGCCTCATCCAGGGTCGTATCTCCTTCCTTTTCCACTTATTTCTCAGCACAACAGTACAGAGGTCCAGCCCTCACTTCCCAACCTGAGAACTCTGAGAGGCCATCCCAGCGTCAGACCTCCCCATGGGGTTGGCTCAAAGTTTTGCTGGTGACCACTGGGCAGCTCAGCTTCTCCTTCAGCTCCATCTTGCTTCGTTTCCCTTCCTTCCACAGGTATGTATCTGAAGAGCTCACCCCAATTAAATAATCTAGCTGCGAGTATCCATCCAGAATCTGCTTCCTGGGCCCCTCCGCCTGCAGCAAAGAGTTCTAAAAACCCAGAGAGCTTTGGGATTCTTTCTTATTCAAACGCTGATTAAACCCAAATAAGATGGAATGATTTGAAAGGAATCTTTTTTTAGGGCTAGATTTTCTAAGTCTTTAGAAAGTAATGGGGTTAGTCTGATGCCACAAGGAAAGGAGGGAAGAAGGTCCGGAATTTAACACAGAGTCGTTCTTAACCAGGCTCCAGTGACCTCCACCAGGGTTCATAAAGAGAAGTCAATGGGTCTGTAAACTTAGATGGGAACAAAAATTACATTTTTATTTTCACTAACTCCTAACTGATATCAGCATTTCCTTCCATTACTAATGTAGATAACAAACCATAATAATAGTAGACTCAGTGACTTTGCCACTAATAGAAGTCACAAGATATTTTCATATCACACTACTGCAGGTGGTCTCCAAATATTGTTACCGTCCTCATTACCTTGAAATGTCAGTAGTTATTAGACTAACATATTAGATCCACTGCGGCTTCTTATTTAATAGGGTTAAAAATAAACACATATATGACCCCACAAACATTTTTTGCTTTCTAGAACTTTGATGTGTATTGGTTTCCTTGATAATCTTAAGGATCTGATTTTATGCATTTTTAAAACAGTATTCGGAGAATGGGTCAATAGGCCAGGAAGTACCAGCAGTCAACCAAGGAGGGTCAAGCTCTTTGTGGACAGTGTGACGTTAAGGACTCCTTCTTTTCAGGCAAAGGCGACAAGCTCCACGTGAGTGGCGTCCAAGGGTAGTCTGCCCAGGCCAGACGGCTCGCACAGTCATTTCACGGCTCCCGCCGCATGTTTATTTTGTTCCCCCCACTTCTGGAATGTACACAGGCTTTATATGAAATCCACATGGCGCGCGACAGGGGAAGGCGGCGGCACGAAAGGACTTTAGCAAGTTGACAGCGCCCCCAAATCTGGCCAGTTCTGGAGAGGCTCGGGAGAGTTAAAGGTCACCTGGCCCCGCTCTTCGCTTGGGGCCCCCGTGGTGACAACGCTAAGCCACAGGCAACTGGTTCACCAGGGCGCCCTAGTTCCCAATCCTGAAACAAGCTCAACCAGGGAGCTGAATCCTCGCCAAGACCATCTGGAGTCCACATACACAAATGCCGGGGGCTGCTGGCTGAAGTTCCCGGGGCGGAGAGCCCCGCCGGCCACGGCCGCGGGAGCTGCTACCCTTCCGGCCTCCGCACCCACCGGTGCAGCACCCCCCGACGCGCGCGCTGCCACCCCGCTCTGGACATCCCGCTGCCGAGGCCCCGCGCCCGCACCTGGCCCCACCAACAACCGCGAGACTCGAACTGACTTCCCCGTGGCGATTTCTCCCCCAGCAGACCCGGAGGAAACTCCGCCCCGGGTCCCCGCGTCGGGAAGGGCGCACGACGGGAGGCGCAGTCCCGGCGCGCTGCCGGCTCCCTAGACTCGCGTGTCCCTCGGCGACAGTGACAAGGCAGTGGGGAGACCTCGGCACGCGGCCGCGAGCCGCGCAGAGGCGGGAACCCTTCCTCGGCGGGGACACCCACCGCCGCGCCCCGGCGGCCAACGGGTCCGCGTCTCCGCCCGCGACGCCCACGTCCGTCCCGCGCCCCGGGCGCCCCCAGCCCGCCAGGACCCTCCTTCCGTTGCCTTCTCCAAACCCCGCGCGCCCTCTCCGCCTGCTGCAGCCGTCGCGGCCGCTCCCACCCGCCCACCGCGGCTCGCACTCACGTAGACCGAGTAGATGTCGGATTTGTCGTAGAAGCGGAGCCCCCGGTTCAGCTTCAGGGCTGGGGAGACGCGGTCGTCCCCCGCCTCCAGGTCCCGGTCCCCGTGGCCGTGGCCGTAGGGGAAGAGCTCCTGGCGACTCAAGCAGCCCCCGAGCCCCGCCAGGAACAGCTGCAACAGCAGCCCCCGCTTCCACGGAGCCGGGGTCTGGCCGTCCGCAGCCAACATGTTCTCCAACTGCAGTCCCGCAAACCCAAGAGCTCGGCGGCCTGGAGGCTGAGGGAGGGCGGAGATGTAACCGGACGCCCCTTCACAGACCCTCCGCTCCTCCCGCCTCCGAATGTTCCCACCCAGGGAAATAGGGGAGGGGAGCCGAGGGGAGATTGGGGGAGGGCCCCGCTCGGAGGCCGCCCAATGGCCGCGCGGGGGAGGGCAAAGGGCGACACCGAATCTCCCCCAGCCTTCCCTGCCGCCTCGCCCTAGGCCCCGAGGGGTACTGGGTTCTGGTGGCCGCTGTTCCCCAAACCAGCCCGATTGACAACGAACGGCCCCTCCCGCGCCCAGCTCTGCAGCACTGGACTCGGGTCAGGGCTAAATCTTGGAAAGCTGGAGAAGTGGAAACATTCAGGATTCAGAAACAGACCCCACCCCGAGGCCGCTCGGCGACGTCCGGAGTTCAGACTCGCTGGCCTCTGGTAGGAAATGGGGTGGGGGTTGAGAATTAACAAGAAAGCACAGGACCAGGAGCATGTTCCTTTACTCATCCATCCACCCATTCATTCAACGTTTATTAAGTGTCCCATCTGCGCTAGGTAATGTGGAAGTTTTGCAAGAAATAGGATCCCACCCTCCCAGACGTTTTGAAGGCCAGGCAAATTCTTGCACAACAATTGCACAATTTAATGTTAGCTTGAATGAGGTTCCTAAGGACCTTAGGGCTGGAATAATAGGCCACGGAGAACTTCGTGTGGAATAGGATTTTGGGAATCAAACAAGGTCTTGGGGAAACGATAGCGGTTGAATGGGTAGCAGGAGATAGTTCCTTCTGGTAGATGGAGGGCATGAGTGGGGAGGATTCAAGGTATTATCCCCCAGTTCAGAATTTTTGAAGGACTGTTAAAGTATAGCTTTGAATGCCAGGCTTACAATTTTGGACAGCGCTAACAGTAAGAGAAGAACTATTGAAAGGTACTGATAAAGGGACATAGGTGGCATCATAAATAATCAGTTGATCATTAACTTGGCACTGCATTAAAAGTAGAGACAAGAAGATCATTTAGCCACTATGGAAAGAAAAAAATAAGAGGGTTAGAAAGGAAGAAATGGAAATCCGGAAGAAATGCATGAGACATTGCAATAAACGAAGGAATAAGAGCTGATTATAAATTTGATATTGAGAAAGAAAAGTAAAGAAGTTAAATTCGGGTGCAGAGTTTCAAGTCTTGAAGATTGGAAAACTAGCCCATTGCTTTGAAGTCAGGGGAGCTGGGGAGAGAACCTGAGACAAAGGGGTTGAATTATGGGTTTGGTGTCAACCTGTTCATTCTGAGGGGTCAACAGGGCATCCCCATCTCCTGTTGGCAGCTGAAAGTAAGGGCCTGGATCCTAGTTTGTATTCTTCGGGTAAACAGATAATTCTACATAATATTTAGGATATGAGTCCTGAATACACAGAAATCACAAGGAGAAAAAAAAAGCAAATGAAACATATCTTCTGAAAATAATTTTTGGTCTATTCAAGACATTTTTTTCTTTTCTTTGAAATTCATTTAAAAGTGAGAAGGCTTACTAGGTACCAAGTATTCTATAGGTATAATTCATTTCATGCTCACAACCCTAGGAGACAAAGACTACTACTATGGCTGTTTACCAAGGAGGGGCACAAAGACCCAAAGAGGTTAAACCTCTTTTCTAAGATCACATGGCTGGGAGCCCACGTGTGACTCAAAGTGGCTCCAGGGACCCTACTCCTAACCACTACATTAAGTGACCTCCTTATTGCTGCATTAATTACCAAGGAGAGACAAATGCTGCCTATAGTCTGTTGCCAAATCCAATGACTTTTTCTACAGCTCCTTTCTGAAAGTGCAGAGCTCAGAGCTCTAAGCCCACACATCCTAAGTAGTGCTTCCTGTCACTGCTCCTTACTTTCCCTAGTCTCAACTGCTGCACCAAATATTTCAGGGTTTCTGGATCCCAGACCTGCCTATTCCAACTGTAGGGAATTCCATATGGAGCCTCTTATTTATCTTCTGCTCACGTGCAGAAGACGCTGGGCCCCATAACTCCCTAGGGACATGTCAGCTCAGCAGGACTTTTCCTGTCTGTGCCTCAGCCCTGCTCATTCAAAATCCACCATCTCTTCCTCCCTCCCTTATCAGAGCTGTCTCTGAAACTGTTGCCCGTGCCTGGAATGCTTTAGCTCCTCTCCTAAACTCTCCCCCTTTTTGGCTTCTGAAATTCCCATTGGGCTGTGGAAATTTTCTTGGTTAATAGAAAAGAAAGAGCCAGTGAGAGCAGGTCTCCATTTTGTTGGTCAAGTGCAGACCCTGTAGCCTGGCCGAGACCCGGACCCCACCTTTTACTAGCCCTATAAACTTGGGCAGGTTTCTAAGCCTCAATATCCTCATCATTCGTATGAGATGTTCATACCTACAATCAAAAGATTGTTGAGGATTAAATAAGGTGACCTATCAAATGCTCGTAGCACAGAGCCGGGCACAAAGTAAGTTCTCAGTTAATAGTAAACCATCATTATGATCTAAACGCACAGTTTTCATGATTCATACAATTTCAACATTTATTGAGAATCTACCATGAGTCATACACTGTACTAGGCATTTGAAATACTAAAAGTCCATTAAAACACAATCCCAGTTGCGAGGAGCTCACAGTTTTTTGGAGGAGATTGACACAAAAGAAACAAGAATACAGGGTGATGCTTCGATACACACAGGGCAACAATGAATGCCTCTTGTTGAAGGCCTACTTCTGCTAGATATTTTATATAACATCAAATTTATTTTATTTTATTTTATTTTTTATTTTTTATTTTTTACATGGGGAGGCACCGGGAATCGAACCCGGGTCCTCTGGCATGGCAGGCAAGCATTCTTGCCTGCTGAGCCACTGTGGTCCGCCCTAACATCAAATTGAATACTAATAACAATTGCACAAGCTAATAACCCCAAAGTAGAGAGTGGGCAATTGAGGTTTGCAGTAATATTAAATAACTTGCTCAGTTTCACTCAGTTAGTAGAAGAGCTGGTGTTCGAATCCCAGTTTGTCTAAAGCCATAGCTTATATTCTTTTCACCACACCGTCTTGCCTTTCTTTGGAAGAAGAGATTTCTCCCTCAAGTTCTACCCTGCCAGATATATTTGCTCTGTTGTTTATATTTGGTGCTCATGTTCTATTTTTGTATGCTTATGTTCCCTTATTTCATCAGTATCATCTTGCTTCAGTGAGGTCTAATATATACTATAAACTATCTGTCATTTATTATTTATAGTCCTGTACTTACTAACTCACTACACATTGCTTGGTGTTGGTGGGATGAGATCTGATGCTACGTTTCCTACCAGGGCAATGTGGGTTGTGATTCTGCTATTTCCTTAGAATTTATAGTTTAAAATACTTCAGTGTGTGTTTTCGTTTCCTAGCTGCGAAAACAAATACCACACAGTGGGTTGGCTTAAGAACAGGAATGTATGGGCTTATGGTTTCAGAGGCTACAGGACTTGCATTAGAAGCTAGAAGGCTTGTTTCCTTCACAATTTGACATCTTCAGACAGTCTTTGGGGTTCCTTGGCTTTTCTGTCATATGACAATGCACATGGCGGCCCCCGCCTTCTCTTCCTGGTTCTGTTGACATCTGTCTTCTGGCTGCTCCCTGTGGCCACTCTCTTATCTGACTTTCACTTTACTTATAAAGTAGTCCTGTAATCTGAATTCAAACCCAACCTGGTTCAGTGGACCACACCTTAACTGAAGTAAAGAAGAGATCTTATTTATAACGGGTTCCCACCACCAGAATGTGAACTAAGACCAAACTAGGGGACAGTTCAAACCATCGCATTGTGTAACTGTTGTCATAGAATTCTTAATTTCCTACTATTCTCAGGTCATTTTCTAAATTTATATAATAATTAGGCTTTTTTTTTCGTAGTTGTTTTGTGTGTTTTCCCAGGATATAAAGTCTTTGGGGCAAGGACCAAGTTTTCCATCCTTTCCCAAAGTCTAGCCCAGTGCTGTAGGCACATTAATAAAATTTAACAAACTCAATAATATTTTTAAGAACCATTTGATATCTGCCATAGCAAACACACCCATAATTACATAATACACCGGGGTTTTACAAAGCCAAAACTCAAACTCTGCACTTCGGAGACTTGTACTCTTTTATAGCCTTTTCTCATCTTGGTGTGTCAGGAGACAAAACTTATGAAGCACATCTCGGGTTACATCTATAAGAAACCAATATAACTTGTCTTTTTAGTTTATTCAGACAAAAGTCCAGGCAACTGAGTGAGGAAAAAAATTAGCTCAATTGGCTCCTTCCCCCAAAGAAAGCATCAGTTCTAATCTCATACTTCTGTGAGGTTTGGCCACTGACCACATTTGGCCGTGTAAGATTTCTTTATTTATCAGATGTTACATAGAGTTAAATGTGTTAGCGTTTCAATTCCGGGGGAGATCACCTAATTCACGAATGGAGCAATCACTATTTTAAGCAACCTAAGCTCATTTCTGATCTCAGATGAGGATGATCATAAACTACAACCAATCCCTACAAAGTATGAGAATCAAGCAGGATTTGATGCTCAGTTTATTGCATTTTCAAAGCAGATTTGGATAAAAGGCATTTTGGAGAAGCACAATTGTGTCTATCTATGTGTTTGGTTTGGAAGATGCCAAAGTTTACAGGATAAAGTTTAATCCTCCTATTTCTACATCCTGTGTTCCTCTGAATTTCGTTAGTTCATTCTCATCAGACCTCCAGCATAAACTTCCCGGTTTCCACTTGCTTTTTGTTTGTTGTTGTTTTAAACTTTTATCTTGAAAAAATTTCAGACTTACATAAAAGTGGGAAGAATAATACAAAAAATTCCCATGTGATGCCCTTCACCTAGATTTACCCAAATGTAACATTTCACCACATTGCCTTTTTTTCTCTCTCCATATGTATATGTGTGTAGGTGTGTGTATACACACATTTTTATCTAAATCATATTACAAACATGATGCCTCTTTACCTCTAAATACTTAACACTGGATTTCCTAAAAACAGGAACATTCTCTCACATAACCATAATACAATTACCAAATCAGGAAATGAATATTTATATAATTCTACTATCTAATTTATAGATCTTTTTCAGAATACACCATTTGTCGATAATGTCCTTTAATAGCAAAAGAAAATCCCAGATTACAAGCTGCATTCAGTTGTCTCTTTAGTCTTCTTTCATTTTAATGAGTTCCATGGTCATTCTCTATCTTTTGTGACTTTGATATTTTTGAAGAATACAGACCAGTTACTTTTTAGAAACTTTTAAAATTGTATGATATAACATATATGCAAAGCAAAGAAAGTAAAAAGAAGCAATAGTTTTCAAAGCACTTTTCAACAAGTAGTTACAGGACAAATTCCAGAGTTTGTCGTGAGACTGTACCATCATCTCAGGTTTTCCCTTCTAGCTGCTCCAGAACACTGGAGGCTAGAGGGAATATGTATATTTTTTATCATCACAATCGACTTTTTTTTCATTTTTTTTGTGAAAAATAATGTATGTACAAAAAAGCAATAAATCTCAAAGCACAGCACAACAATTAGTTGTAGAACAGATTTCAGAGTTTGGTATGGGCTACAATTCCACAATTTTAAGTTTTTACTTCTAGCTGTTCTAAGATACTGGAGACTAAAATAAATATCAGTGATTCAGCAATCATACTTACTTGTTAAACCCTACCTTCTCTGTATAACTCCACGATCACCTTTGCTCTTTTTCCCATTCTTTAGGGGTATTTGGGCTATGCCTAATCTAACTTTTTCATTTTGGAAGGGGCTGTCAATAATAAGGAGTAGGGAGGTGGAACTAATGTTCTGGAAAGGTGGCCCCTCTAGGTTTCAGGACCTACTTGGTCCAGGGACCCATCTGGTCCAGGGACCCATCTGGAGGTTGTAAGTTTCTGGAAAATTACCCTAGTGCGTGGAACCTTTGCAGAATCCCATATATTGCTCTCCGTGTTCTTTAGGATTAGTTAGAATGGTTTTGGTTGGGTTTGGCAAGTTATGATAGGTAGCAATGTCTAACCAAAGTTTGCATAAGAGCAACCTCCAGAGCAGTTTCTCAACTCTACCTGAACTCTCTCAGCCAATGACCCCTTATCTGTTACACCTCTTTTCCCCCTTTTTGTCAGGATGGCATTGTTGATCCTACGATGCAAGAGCCAGACTCATCCCTGGGAGTTATCTCCCATGCGGCCAAGGGAGACTTTCACCCCTGGATCAGACCAGTTATTTATAGACTTGTTCCTCAATTTGGGCTTCTCTCCTGCTTGCTTTATAATTGGATCACAGTTTTACATAATGTTGGCAGTTGTACCTCCCACATGATGTTGTGTCCTTCTCAGCGTATCACATCAAGAGACAGAGGATCTCAGTGTATCCTATTATTAATGATGTGAGCTTTAATCAATTGATTAAAGTGACTTCACCCAGATTTTTTCACCTGACTTTTTTTTTGTTAATTTTTATTAATAAAACCAAACAACATACAAACATGGACATCCTTAACATATGAACATTCCATATTTGGTGTGCAATCAATGGCTCACAATACCATCACATAGTTGTATATTCATCACTGTGATAACTTCTTAGAACCCTTGCATCACTCCAGAAAAAGAAATAAAAAGAAAAAAGAAGAATTTCATACATACCATACCCCTTAACCCTCTCTCTCATTGACCACTAGTTTTTCCCTTTACCCTACTTATTTTAACATTTGTTCCCCCATTACTTATTTTTAATCCATATTTTTTACTCATCTGTTGATATCATAGATAAAAGGAGCATCAGACACAAGTTTTTCACAATCACACAGTCACGTTGCGAAAGCTATATCATTGTACAATCATCTTAAAGGAATACGGCTACTGGAACACAGCTCTACAGTTTCAGGCAGTTCCCTCTCGCCTCTCTAATACACCTTAAACTAGAAAGGGGATATCTATAAAATGCGTAAGAATAACCTCCAGGATAACCTCTCGACTCTGTTTGAAATCTCTCAGCTATTGACACTTTATTTTGTCTCATTTCTTTCTTCCCCATTTCTGTCGAGAAGGTTTTCTCAATCACTTGATGCTGAGTCCCAACTTATTCTAGGATTTCTGTCCCACGTTGCCAGAGAGGTTTACACACCTAAGAGTCATGTCCCACGTAGAGGGGGAGGGCAACAAGTTTGCTTGCCATGTTAGCTGAGAGGCCAAATCTGAACAACAAAAGAGTTTCTCAGTGGATGACTCTTAGGCCTAATTTGAAGTAGGCTTAGCCTATCCTTTGCAGGGATAAGTTTCATATGAACAAACCCCAAGATTGGGGGCTCAGCCTATTGCTTTGGTTGCCCCCACTGCTTGCGAGAATATCAGGGATTCTCCAAATGGGGAGTTGAATTTCCCCCCTTTCTCACCATTCCCCCAAGGAGATTTGCAAATACTTTTTTATTCACTGTTCAAATCACTCTGGGATTTATCGGGGCATCACTCTGGATAAATCTACAAAATCTCATGCCCTACTCAAGGTTCCATGTACTTGTGGTATTCAATTAAACTGTCCATATAAGTTATATTAGGAAATGTACTAGGCAAAATATAAATTTTGTACCAAATAAACATTTTTTGCTTTAGTCTCACACATAAGTTAAAATTTTAAAATATGAATGACCATCTATTTTCAATACCCTGCAATATTGACATTCTTTTATTCTTCCTCATACAAAAACATTTTTTAAATTGTACACTTTTTAGTCACTATCATTGTACACTCTAGGCATTCCTAGATTATACCATATCAGTTTTCATCATCTATCTGGTTTCATTTGTGCCCCCAGCCCTCCTCCCTCTATCATTCTCACATTCAGCTTCATTGAGTGTACTAACATTATTGTGCTACAATTAGGTACTGTTGTGCGATCCACTTCTGAATTTTTACAATCAGCCCTGTTGCACAATCTGTATCCCTTCTGCCCCAATTACCCAAATTCTACCTTATTTCTATCTCCTGATGGCCTCTGTTCTTAACTGAAATTCTCCAAGTTCATTCATTAATGTTAGTTCTTTTCAGTGAGACGATACAGTATTTGTCCTTTTGTTTCTGGCTAATCTCACTCAGCATAATGTCCTCAAGGTCCATCCATGGTTGTTACATGCTTCATGACTTTATTCTGTCGTATGTGTATACCACTGCTTGTTTAGCCACTTGTCTGTTGATGGACATTTGGGCTGTTTCCATCTCTTGGTAATTGTAAATAATGCTGCTATAAACATTGGTGTGCAGATGTCCATTTGTGTCCTTACCCTCATGTCCTCTGAATAGATACCTAGCAGTGGTATTGCCGGATCATATGGCAATTCTATATTTAGCTTCCTGAGGAACCACCAAACTGCCATCCACGGTAGTTGTACCATTTTACATTCCCAGCTACAGTGGAAAACTGTGCTTCTTTCTCCATATCCTCTCCAGCACTTGTCATTTTCTGTTTTATTTATAATGGCCATTCTGATGGGTGTGAGATGATATATGATTGTGGTTTTGTTTTGCATTCCCCTAATAGCCAGGGAAGTTGAGCATCTTTTCATGTGCCTTTTAGCCATTTGTATTTCCTCTTCTGAGAAGTGTCCGTTCATGTCCTTTGCCCATTTTGTGATTGGGTTGTTTGTCTTTTTGTTGTTGAGTCGAACGATCTCTTTATATATTCTGGATACTAGACCCTTCTCTGATATATCGTTTCCAAATATTGTCTCCCATTGTATAAGCTGTCTTTTTACCTTCTTGACAAAGTTCTTTGATGCACAAGGTGTTTAATTTTGAGGAGTTCCCATTTATCTATTTCTTTCTTCAAATGCTCGTGCTTTGGGTGTAAGTTCTAGGAAACTGCCTCCTGTTATAAGATTTATAAGATATTTCCCTACACTTTCTTTTAAAAGTTTTATGGTCTTAGATCCACTGTTTAGGCCTTTGATCCATTTTGAGTTAATTTTTGTATAGGATATGAGATATGGATCCTCTTTCATTCTTTTGCATGTGGATATCCAGTTCTCCAAGCACCATTTAATGGAGAGGCTGTTCTACCTCAGGTGAGTTGGCTTGACTGCCTTATCAAAGATCAATTGTCCATACATGAAAGGATCTATATCTGAACACTCTATTTGATTCCGTTGGTCAGTATATCTATCTTTATGCCAGTACCATGCTGTTTGACCTCTGTAACTTCGTAATATGCCTTAAAGTCAGGCAGCATGAGACCTCTGATTTCATTTTTCTTCCTCAGGATATTTTTAGCTATTCAGGGCACCCTGCCCTTCCAGATAAATTTGGTTATTGGTTTTTCTATTTCTGAAGAGTAAGTTTTTGGGATTTTAATTGGTATTGCATTGAATCTGTAAATCAATTTAGGTAGGATTGACATCTTAACTATATTTAGTCTTCCAATCCATGAACACGGTATGCCCTTCCATTTACTTAGGTCTTCCATGATTTCTTTTAGCAATTTCTTGTAGATTTCTTTGTATAGGTCTTTTGTATCCTTTGTTAAATTTATTCCTAAATATTTTATTCTTTTGTTCGCAATTGTAAAGGGAATTTTTTTCTTGATTTCCCCCTTAGATTGCTCATTACTAGTGTATAGAAACACTGCAGATTTTTGAGTGTTGATCTTGTAATCTGCCACTTTGCTGTACTTATTAGCTCTAGTAGTTTTGCTGTGGATTTTTCAGGGTTTTCAACATATAGTGTCATATCATCTGCAAACAGTGAGAATTTTACTTCTTCCTTTCCAATTTTGATGCCTTGTATTTCTTTTTCTTGTCTAATTGCTCTGGCTGAAACTTCCAACACGATGTTGAATAACAGTGGGGATAGTGGACATCCTTGTCTTGTTCCTGATCTTAGGGGGAAATTTTTCAGTTTTTCCCCATTGAGGATGATGTTAGCTGTGAGTTTTTCATATATTCCTTTTATCATGTTGAGGGAGGTCCCTTCTATTCCTATCCTTTGAAGTGTTTTCAACAAGAAAGGATGTTGAATTTTGTCAAATGCTTTTTCTGCATCAATCGAGGTGATCATGTGGTTTTTCTGCTTTGATTTGTTGATATGGTGTATTACATTAATTGATTTTCTTATGTGGAACCATCCATGCATACCTGGGATGAATCCTACTTGGTCATGGTGCAGAACTCTTTTAATGTGCTGCTGGATTCAATTTGCAAGAATTTTGTTGAGGATTTTTGCATCTATATTCATTAGAGACATTGGTCTGTAATTTTCTTTTCTTGTAGTCTCATCGTCTGGTTTTAGTATGAAGGTGATGGTGGCTTCATAGAATGTGTTAGGTAGCCTTCCCTCCTTTTCAATTTATTTTTAAGAGTTTGCACAGGATTAGTTCTAATTCTTCCTTGAATGCTTGGTAGGATTCACATGTGAAGTCATCTGGTCTTGGACTTTTCTTTTTTGGGAGCTTCTTAATACGAATTCAATTTCTTTATTTGTGATTGGTTTGTTGAGGTTGTCTATTTCTTCTCAAGTCAATGTTGGTTGTTCATGTCTTTCTAGGAATTTGCCCGTTTCATCTACATTGTCCAGTTTCTTAGCATAAAGTTGTTCATAGTATCCTCTCATTACCTCCTTTATTTCTGCAAAGTCAGTGGTTATGTCTCCTCTTCCATTTCTGATTTTATTTATTTTCATGTTCTCTCTTCTTGTTGTCAGCCTTGCTAAGTCTATCAATCTTATTGATTTTCTCATAGAGCCAGCTTCTGCTTTTGTTGATTTTCTCATTTGTTTCCATGTTCTCAATTTCATTTATTTCTGGTCTAATCTTCATTATTTCTTTCTTTTTGCTTGCTTTTGTGTTAGTTTGCTGTTCTTTCTCTAGTTCTTCCAGGTGAACATTTAATTCCTCGATTTTTGCTGTTTCTTCTTTTTTGATGAAGACATTTAGGGCAATATATTTCCTTCTAGCACTGCCTTTGCTGCACCCCTTAAATTTTGATATGTTGTGCTTTAGTTTTAATTTGCCTCAAGATATTTACTGATTTCTCTTATAATTTCTTCCTTGACCCACTGGTTGTTTAAGAGTGTGTTGTTGAGCCTCCATATATTTGTGAATTTTCTGGCCCTCTGCCTAATATTGATTTCCAACTTCATTCTTTTATGATCTGAAAAAGTGCTTTGTATGATTTCAATCTTTTTAGATTTATTGAGACTTGTTTTGTAACCCAGCATATGGTCTATCCTTGAGAATGATCTATGAGTACTTGAGAAAAAGCTGTATCCTGCTGTTGTGGGGTGTAATGTTCTATAAATGTCAGTTAACTCTAGTTTGTTTATTGTATTATCCAAGTTCTCTGTTTCTTTATGATCCTCTGTCTAGATGTTCTGCCCATTAATGAAAGCAGGGAATTGAAGTCTCCAACTATTGTGGTAAATGTGTCTATTTCTCTTTTCAGTGTTTTCCGTGTTAGCCTCAAGTATTTTGGAACACTCTGGCTCAGTGCATAAATATTTATTATTATTATGTCTTTTTGCTGAATTGTTCCTTTTATTAATATTTCTTGCCCTTCTTTGTCTCTTTTAATTGTTTTACATTCGAAGTCTAATTTGTTGGATATTAGTATAGCTACTCCTGATTTTTTCTGATTGTTGTTTGCATGAAATGTCTTTTCCCAACCTTTCATTTTCAAACTATTTTATCCTTGGGTCTAAAATGCATCTCCTATAGACAGCATATAGAAGGGTCCTGTTTTTTAATCCATTCTGCCAGTCTGTGTCTTTTGATTGGGGAGTGTGGTAGTTAGGTTCATTTGTCAACTTAGCCAGGTAAAGATGCCTAGTTATATTGCTGTGGACATGAGCCAATGGTATGTGAACCTCATCTGTTGCTCATTACATCTGCAGTTGGCTAGGAGGCATGCCTGCTGCAATGAATGATGTTTGATTTAACTTGCTGGTGTTTAAATTAGAGAGCTCAATGTAGCACAGCCAAAATCAGCTCAGCATACCTCATTTCAGCACCCACAGCTCAGCCCAGGCCTTTGGAGATGCAGAAAGGAATCACCCCGGGGAAAGTTGTTGCAACCCAGAGGCCTGGAGAGAAGGCCAGCAGAGATCACACTGTGTGTAAGAAAGAACCTCAGTTGAAAGTTAGCTGCCTTTCCTCTGAAGAACAAAATAAATCCCCTTTTATTAAAAACCAGTCCGTCTCTGGTGTGTTGCATTCTGGCAGCTAACAAACTATAACAAGGAGTTTAATCCATTAACATTTAGTGTTATTACTGTTAGGGCAGTACATTCTTCTACCATTTTGCCTTTTGGATTTTATATGTCATATCTAATTTTCCTTCTTTTTATGTTTACTGATGGTCTTCATTTCTGCATGCTTCTTCAGACCTCTCTCTCCTCTCTTTTCCTATCTGCTGCTAGTGCCCCACTTAGTATTTCTTGCAGAGCTGGTCTCTTGGTCACAAATTCTCTCAGTGACTTTTTGTCTGAAAATGTTATAATTTCCCCCCCATTTCTGAAGGACAATTTTGCTGGATATAGAATTCTTGGCTGTCAGTTTTTCTTTTTTAGTAATTTAAATATATCATCCCACTGTCTTCTCGTCTCAATGGTTTCTGCTGGAAATCTACATATAGTCTTATTGGGTTTCCCTTGTATGTGATGGATTGCTTTTCTCTTGCTGCTTTCAAAATTCTCTCTTTCTCTTTGACACTGACATTCTGATTAGTAAGTGTCTTGGAGTACATCTATTTGGATCTATTGTCTTTGGGGTACACTGCACTTCTTGGATCTGTCATTTTAAGTCTTTCATAAGAGTTGGGAAATTTTCAGTGAGAATTTCATCCATTAGTTTTTCTCCTCCTTTTCCCTTCTCTTCTTCTTGTGGGATGCCCACAACATGTATATTTGTACATTTCATGTTGTCATTCAGTTCCCTGAGTCCCTGCTCATATTTTTCCATTCTTTTCCCTATATTTTCTTTTGCTTGTTGGATTTCAGATGTCCTGTCCTTCAGTTCACTAATCCTATCTCCTGCCTCTTGAAATCTAACATTATAGGTTTCCATCATTTTTTTTCTCTCTTCTACTGTGCCTTTCATTCCCATAAGTTCTGTGATTAGTTTTTTCAGACTTTCATTTTGTTCATTCCTTGCCTTCTTTATATCCTCCCTCAAGTCATTGATTTGATTTTTGATGAGGTTTTCCATGTCTGTTTAAACATCCTGAATTAATTGTTTCAACCCTTGTATCTCATTTGAATTGTTGGTTTGTTCCTTTGACTGGGCCATATCATCAGTTTTCCTAGTATGATTCGTTATTTTTTGCTGGTGTCTAGACATTTAGTTTCCTTAATTAGTTTATTCTGGAAGTTGTTTTCACTTTTTTACCTAGGATTTTCTTGCTAGATGACTTTGTTGTCTATCTGTTCTTTGACATTCAGTTCAGCCTATTGTAGACCACTAGCTTAGGTTTTGTTTAACAGATCAGAATTTTTCAGTTCTTGTTTTCTTATTTCTTGCTCTGCCTGTATGGTGCCTTTTTTTTCCCTTATGAGGGTCTACTTAGGTATTATAGATCCCAGTCAGATTATCTCAGACCAGATTGGCGAGGAGGAAAGAGTCACCTGCATCAGTTTTCCCTGAGGGTGAGACCCAGCTTGTTGAAAGACTTTCCTATGAGGCCTCTGGACTCTGTGTTTTCCCTCTCCTCCCTAGTGTATGGTGCTTGTCTGCCTGCAGGTCCCACCAGCATAAAGTGATGCAGTACCTTTAATTTCAGCAGACTCTCCCTGCTGAGGGCATGGTTGAGACAGAGAAGAGGTTGTAGGCTGGTTTAATTGCTCAGTTTTCCAATCCTTGGGGTCTGAATTCCTTGAGGGAGGGATTCCACCTGACCTGGGCCCCACCTGGCTCCTGGGGAAGGCACAGCCTTCAGGGAATTACCTCCTTTCACCTGACCAGCCTCATTGTCTCTCAGACAAGTTTAATTCCACCCTTGCCTGGGGCAGTTGGAGCCTGAGGAGGTGTGTAGTTGTATCCAAAGAGCAGTCAGGCCATAGAAACACGGCCATAAAAAAAAAAAGAAAAGAAAAAAAACCCTTTTCACAGCAGGACCCCTGTTCCTCAGGTTTACCAATCAGGAGCTCAAGTTGGTATGTTGCTCTGTGTGTCTCCAGGTCCTGTGTGCCCCCTCCTTTCCTTCGGGGTCCAGACCCTTTCAAGTATTTTGTGCTGTCCGATCCAAAACTTACCTGTTTGATTTTTTTTTTTCTTTTTCCGTCAGCCCTGCCCTCTCTGCAACAGGGCAAAACCCAGCAACCGCAGCTTTAACTCGAGGTTCATCTGAGGTGGGAGGTCTTTCTTTAGTAGACAGAATTTGTTGATTAATTCCACAATTGGAGCTTGGTTGAGCTCAGCCCCTTGCTGTTAGGAAAGTCTCTTTCCTTTCCCCTCTGGGAAGCAGCCTGTGGGGGGAGGGTCACCAGCACTGTGGCTTGGGGCACTCACGCTTCTGGGGAGGCTCGCAGCCAGTCCAGCTTGTCCGGACTGGTGGGCGCTGGGTGTCTGGTCACTGATGTGGCCCCAGCAGTTGTTCTGTACTGTTCCTGGCTATTTACTAGCTGCTCTGGAGGATGAACTAAATTCCACACCTCAGTAAGCCTCCATCTTGGACACTCTTCGTCACCTGACTTTTTTAACAGGTAAATTTACTTGGTAAAATTTCCTTAAACACCACAATTATTATCAATAGTAGTGAAAGCAATGATTTGTTCCCTTTTACATTTTAAAGGCATTTTCATATTGGTTAATTATATTTCCAGTCACTTTTCCCCAACATATTATTTTCCTATTAAAGCACCTCCATATTTTAAAATTATATTTTCGATCATTTTTTTTCAAATATATAACATTACAATTTTTCTTCAATATTTTTATTTATTTATTTATTTTGCGTGGGCAGGCACCGGAAATCAAACCCGGGTCTCCAGCATAGCAGGCAAGAATTCTGCCACTGAGCCACCGTCACACTGCCCTCAATTTTTCTTCAACATTTTATTTCTTTCTCCAAGAATCATTGTGAAATGGACTTTTTATACCTATGTCACATTCCAAGTCAGTGTTCATCCCAAGACAATATCACGGGAAACTATTAGGAGGTGGTTTTAAAAAGCTTATATTTATGGCTTCTCAGATCCTGTCCTTAATTTTCTTATGCCAACAGTGGATCTCTGTTTGTTGATTTGATCCATTGGAACAAGCTGCATGGCTCATTCATTTGTGATTGAGTTTTTATTGAGTCCCTCCTATGTACCTGGCATTGTTCCTGACACTGGGGACACATGTGAACATGTTCCCTGTTCTGTCAGAGTTTTTGTTCTGGTGGGGAAAGGCAGACCATAAATAAATGAATGAGCGATTATGTAAAATGCTGCGTAATGATGAACAAAAGTTCTATGAATAAAAACAAATTAGGATAGGAGCCTACGGAGTGGCGTGGGTACAAGAAGGAGGTGCAGTTTTATTTAGGAAGATCGGGATGTCCTGGAGGAGATGCCTTTGGAGTGGAGACCTGAGGAAATGAGGCAGCAAGCCGTGTGCGTGGAGGGCAAAGGAGCGCCCCAGGCCAAGGTCCGGATTCGGCTGCAACTCAGGCCCTGGGAACCACCGGGGAAAGCCCTGAGCGGGAGCAGACACTGTGCCAAGGACAGGGGAGCTGGTCAGGACGGCTGGAGCTGCGGAAATGAGAGCCAGTGGGGTGAAATAAGGTCAGGGAGACAACCTTATCCTTCGAGGCCACAGGAGGGACTTCGCCAGTTGAGAAGCACGGGCTTAAGCTGAAAATAGGTGATGTCCAAACCAGGAAGAATCAACCAAGTGACCAGAATAAGGTTTTCCTGACTGCAATCCATTGCTATCTCTGGCTGTGGAAAGCAGCGAGGATGATGCAAATCTTGTAAAACAGAGTAGGAAAGAATGGAAACAGTTCCAACATGAGACATTATCATCGGAAAGGTAGAAATGAAAAGAAAAATAAAAAAGAAAGAATAAAATTCCGTTGCTTCTCATTGAATTTAAGTACATTCAGTTCTGCCTTAAGGGTTTTTTTTTTCTTTTTGGACTATTTTTATTGAGAAATGTTCATACACGTACACTCCACACATGGTCTACGATCAATGGCTTACAACATCACCACATAATTTTGTATTCCTCACCGTGATCATTTTTAGAATATTCGCATTACTCCAGAGAAAAGAAATAAAAAGAAAAAACTCATACATCTCATACTCCTTACCCCTCCCTCTCCTTGACCACTACTATTTCAATCTATCCGATTTATTTTACCCCTTATCCCCCTTTTTATTTATTCATTATTTATCCATATTTTTGTACTCGTCTGTCCATACTCTGGATAAAAGGGGCATCAGACACAAGGTTTTTGCAATCACACAGGCACATTCTAAAAGCTGTATCACACAATGCTTGTTTTGAAAGAATACATTTGTTCCAACGAGCATGATCTATCAGGGAACAGTGTGGGCATAATGCGAATTTTGCATTTGCTTAGGTGAGCTTTCGTCTTTGAGAAACACGAGCGAATGTGGAAAACGGCATCCCTTTGAATTGCAGTGAACAGGAAGACACAAAACACACACGGCACACACCTCACTGGGACGGGAGCCACACCCGTCTGCCCCTGGCGTCACAGCCCTGGCCCACCAGGTCACACTTCACAAGCTGCAACCTTTCAAAGGCCACCCCTGGCCACGTGGCCCCCGAGCCCTCCTGTTCTCCTGTTCTCTCTCATTTTACCCTCTTTCCTCTCAATCTACTTTGTATCTTTTTCCTCTCTGTCTGGACTTTTTCTCTTTTTTCTCCTTTCTCACGCTCTTTTCCTATTTTTCTTTTGTTCTTTTTCCCTCAAACACAGGGTGGTGGGCATAAGGAAGCCAAGTGGACAAGCAAGCAGGAGCATGAGTGAACACTTCTGCAAGCGAACTTCCAGTCTTTTTCAAGGTAAAGTGTCATATTCGTTGTGGTACGTGTGCATTTCTCAGCCACTCAACATGGGTTGGTATTACCTTTTTTTTTTTTTTAATACCACTGACAAGTTTGAGTATTGTGCCTCTGACCTCATGCTTCTGGAAAACCCTGTGTTTTTCATTTCTGTGGTGACTTTTAGCAATCATATGCTGCGTTCTAGCAGAACGGGCTGTATTTTGGCACCAAATATCAGCACAGCAAAGATAATACTCAGCTTTCATAAGCTATATCTGGTGTCATCCAAGTTAGTGACAAAAGTGATCTGTCAACACCAGCCTGAGTCAGAGGACAGCGATGTCATTTAGGCTGTCATGGAAAAGGTCCTGGCCGATTCCCAGTTTGGGATAACTTTGCTTTCCTAGGAAGCGAGGCATGTCCCCTCCAAGCCCCTTCCCAAAGCATCATGCCTTTCCCACATCACCTCCTGGAGGTGCTTTGTCCCTTAGCCCTTGGCATCTGGCATACTAGAAACCATGCACGGCCATCCATTTAGATGGCAAAAATCACCCTCTGGCTGCAACTAGTGATACCTAAAAAGGAGCGGCAACTAGAAGTCAGCAAATGGGAGTAAAATTGGGGAGCTACACTGGGCCAGACTGTGGAGAGTACTGAGAGTCCAGAGGCACTCGGCGCCTGGCTTGTCTAAAGTGAAAGTTTGGATACAAAAGTTAGAGATGATCGCAATAAAGAGCAAGGAGAGGTTTTTAGAAAATAATCGTCAAGGAACATTCTTTGAGTATGACTTCCAGAAACTCCCAGCTACCTGGGGGAAAGCCTGCTTCGACTGGTGACAGTAGAGCTCTGCCGTCCAGGGTGATTACTGCTGGGCGGCAGAAAACCATGAATGGGTCTCACCAAAGCTCTAATACCCGCAATCACATACCCTGAGACTCTATAGGGTTGCAAAAGCAAGTCATACCTCCTGAACACATAATATGGGTTCCAGGTACAGTTTCATGCCACTTGCTTGAACCAACTTTCTGTGCTTTCCAGAGGTTGAATAATAATCACAGGAGCTGTCAGATTGCAACTATGTAACAGCGACCAGTCCTAGTCAGGGTAAGGTATGGAGGGGGCTGGAAAGAGTAGGGCTGGCCACAGCCAGTCACACCAGGCGGACGGGATAGAATGTATCCTGCAGGCACTCTGGTGCCACTGAACGCGTCTGAGTGATGATGCAGAGTTGTGCTCTGTCAGTGTGATTTAGGTGGAATTAGAGGAGAAATAGCATGTGAGTGAGCGTGACAAGGAGAATGGAGAAGAAAACAGTCCATTATGGGGAGGGAGGAGGGTGAAACCAATATGGTTAGAGAACTGATCAGGTGTGAGAAAAAGGAAGAGGGAAATAATAGTAGCCATGAAAATGCACTGCTCGGATCTGAGGCAGGAGCATAACTGACTGACAACCCCAGCTGCTATATTCTGGATCTACCATCTCCTCCCACTGGGGCCCCACTACTCTCAGCTGCTCCAGATAGGAGCTGAGCCCAGCAGGGTATAATGCAAGTTACTCCTTCCTTCTGAAGGAGACTGGCTAAGGAATCCCCATCAGCCTGGCCATATCTTTCTTAGAACTATGCTGCAGTCTGAGACTTCCTACCCACCCTTCCTTCTTTTCCTGCTTCCTTCACAAGGCTCAGGCCAGCAGTGAGGCTTAAGACTCTCCCTGTCTACCCTGCTCCCTCCCCTTTATCCTTCACAGGTTCAAGAAAACAGGTGGTAAGACGAGGCTTGGGGGCTGGCACACACCACCGGTGGGCAAAGAGGATGCACACATGTGTGCCCCTTATAAGGTATGTGACCGCGTATGTGATCTCGTCTGGTCACTTGACAGGTGAGGAAACTGAAGCTGGCAATATTTAAACAATTGCCCAAGGTCTCACAGCTAATAAACTGCACAGCTAAGGTTGAAGTGCAGTCTTCTGACTTTAAATACCATACTCTTTCCACCAGTGTAACAATATTCAAGTGGTTTGCTTTAAAACTTTTTTAAAGCAACATGAGACTATTATCCGAATAGAAATGTTTTTCCATTTTTGTATTCTAATCAATGTTAATATGCGAATGTTCTTTAGAGGATTGTTACTACAGTATATCTTCATTTTCGTGTGCACTTTTTTCAATTAGAATAGTAATATAATAATTTTCCATGTTGCAACATAGCTTTCACAATTATTGCTTTATCAAATCTATTTATTAGAGCATAATTCATCTAACCCTTTCCCTACTGTTAGCATTTAGCCTGGTCAAAAAGTCTGCAGTTAATATTTGTCTTTCTCTCTGGGGATTATTTCTTCAAATCTTCTTCCCCAAAGTGGGACTACTGGGTCAAAGGAACATTTCTGATAGCCCTTGGCATGTATAGAGTTGAAAGAGAGGCAGGACATGGGCACAAATATCACCAACACAAGCAAAATGCATGCCTTTTAACCTTAAGCCCAGTTCATACCTATTTTCTGTAAGAATTCTCCCCAGATCCCCGCAGACAGAATGTATCTCTCTCCCTTTCCTATACCCCATTGTAGCAAAGATTATGACACCACATCTTGGCTGAGAACTGTTCAGTTCACAGAGGACATCTACAAGCTCATAATCTGAAGTATTTTTTTTTAATTTTTTAAAATTTATTTTTTATTCTCAAACCAAAACAACATACAAACCTGACATTCTTAACATACAAACATTCCGTGTATGGTGTACAATCAATGGCTCAAAATATCACCACATAGTATATTCATCACCATGATCATTTCTTAGAACATTTGCATCACTCCAGAAAAAGAAATAAAAAGAAAAAAACTCACATATACCATACCCCATACCTCTTCCTCTCATTGACCACTAGTATTTCCATCTACTCAATAGATTTTAACTTTTGTTCCCCCTATTTTTTTTCTATACCTCTTACCACTCCCTTTCATTGTTCACTAAGATGTCAATCTACTCAATTTATTTTAACATTTGTTCCCCATATCATATATTTATTTTTAATCCATATTTTTGACTCATCTGTCAATATCGTAGATGAAAGGAGCATCAGACACAAGGTTTTCACAATCACACTGTCACATTGTGAAAGCTATATCATTATACATTCATCTTCAAGAAACATGGCTACTGGAACACAGCTCTACAGTTTCAGGCACTTCCCTCTAGCCTCTCTAATACACCTTGAACTAAAAAGGGGATATCTATAAAATGCATGAGAATAACCTCCAGGATAACCTCTCGACTCTGTTTGAAATCTCTCAGTCACTGGCACTTTATCTTGTCTCATTTCTCTCTTCCCCCTTGTAATCGAGAAGGTTTTCTCAGTCACTTGATGCTGAGTCCCAGATCATGCTAGGATTTCTGTCCCACGTTGCCAAGGAGGTTTACACCCTTGGGAGTCATGTCTCACGTAGAGAGGGGAAGGGCAGTGAGTTTGCTTGCTGAGTTGGCTGAGAGAGAGATCGGCTACATCTGAGCAACAAAAGAGGTTCTCTGGGGGTGACTCTTGGGGTTTCTTTGTTTGTTTTTTTTCCCCATGGGCAGGCCCCAGGAATCAAACCCAGGTCTCCAGCATAGCAGATGAGAACTCTGCCTAATGAGCCACGTGGCCCGCCTTAGGCCTAATTTTAAGTAGGCTGAGTCTATCCTTTGTGGGGATAAGTTTCATATGAACAAACCCCAACATTAAAGGCTCGGCCTATTGATTTGGTTGTCTCCACTGCTTGTGAGAATATCAGGAATTCTCCAAATGGGGAAGTTCAATTTTCCCCCTTTCTCGCCATTTCCCTAAGAGAACTTTGAAAATACTTTTTTATTCACTGTTCAGATCACTCTAGGACTTGTTGGGGTATCACTCTGGACAAACCCTCAAAATCTCATGGCCTATTCAAGGTTCCGTGTACTTATGGTATTCAATTAAACTGTCCATATAAGTTATATTAGGAAATGCACTAGTCAAAATATAAATTTTGTACCAACTAAACATTATTTGCTTTAGTCTCACTCATACATTAAAGTTTTAAAATATGAATGACCATCTATTTTTAGCACCCTGCAATATTGACATTCCTTTGTTCTTCCTCATACAAAACATTTTAAAATTTGTACATTTAATCACTATCATTGCACACTCTAGGCATTCCTAGGTTATACCATCTCAGTCTTAATTGTCTATCTTTCCTTTTGGTTTCATTTGTGCCCCCAGCCCTCCTCCCTCTATCATTCTCCCACTCAGCTTCATTGAGTGTACGAACATTATTGTGCTACCCATTTTTGAATTTTTACAACCAATCCTATAAATCTGCAGGTGTATTTTCATACTGACACTCACAGTAAATGCCTTGCCCAGGGACATCCCAGTCAGCAAGAGGCAATGCCATGTTATTCCCTGGGTGGGTTTTTTTTTTTCCTCTACAGAGCTACAAAGAGGAAACTTCTATCACCTGTGAACTTTGTGTCTTGAAATTAGCCTACTGTCACAAGGAATAAAGATGTTTGCATTTAAAATGATCCTGACTTCTCCACCAGGCTAGCAGCCTCTTTAACTTTCCTCTGAAATGATCAGAAACTCCACCAGGGATGAGAAAGCTCATCTGCTGCCTTCTAGAACAGTTCTTCTCATCTGGGTGGACTGAAAGATGGGGAGGGGGCAAGGGAAAGGAGGAAGAAGAATCAGAGTCACCTTCCATGGATTCTGATAAGCCTGGGGTTGCAACAGATCTCGGAAGGAGGGAGGGAGGCAATTGCAGGGTGAAACTCTATAGACAATCTGATAATGCGCCCTAAAAGGAGAATCATCCATCAAAGCTGAAGATCTCCTGGCTGTCAAGATTGGGCTTTCTCCCCTGGCTCTCTGTGGAATAATTCCTATCACAATAGGATTTCTTACATACAACTTATATAATTCTGATTACAAACTACCCGTTCCTTATGCGTTAGCAAAGGCATGAGAATAAAGAAAATTTAAACCTGAACAGTGGAAATGGATCAGATATATGACTTGCAAATATTTTCCCTCATTTTGTTTGTTGTCTTTTCACTTTCTTGATAAAGTCCTTTGATGCACCAAAGTTTTTAATTTTGATGAAGTCTGACTTAACAATTTTTACTTTTGTGGCTTTTTTTTTTTGGCATGGGCAGGCACCAGGAATCAAACCCGGGTCTCTGGCATGGCAGGCGAGAAATCTGCCACTGCGCCACCACCACACCACCCTGGCTTTTGCTTTTGGTGTCATATCTAAGAACCCTCTGCCAAGTCCACGATGATAAAGAGTCATCCCTGATTTCTTTCTAAGAATTTTGTAGTTTTGGCTCTTACAATTTCATTGTTTTAGCTCTTACATTTTGTGTATGGAATGAAATAAGGATTCCATTTCATTCTTTTGCCTGTGTATATCCAGCTGGTCCAGCACCATTTGCTGAAGAGACTATTCTTTCCCCATTGAATGGTGTTGGCGCCCTTGTCAAAAATCAGTTGACCATAGGTTTATTTTTGGACTCTCAGTTCTAGTCTCCTGATCTATAGGCCTATTGTTATGCTGTTACCACCCTGTTTTGATTATTGTATCTTTGTAGTAAGCTTTGAAATCAGGAAGTGTAAATCCTCCAACTCTGTTCTTTTTTTTCCGGATTGCTTTGGCTATTTGTTTTTCCGCATTTATTTTTATTTTTTATTTACCTTTCTATTTATTTATTTTTGCAAGGCATTGGCATTTTTCCACATTTGAAGACTTTCTATTTTGAAATAGTTTAAGATTCACAATAAGAGGCAGATCATTGTAAAGAAGGAATACAGTAGAACTTGAGGTTCTAGAAACAGATTCCCTGGAAATTATTTGTGATGATTTGGAGGTTTAATGGGCCCCAGAAAAAAAATCATGTTCTTTTTATTTTATTTTATTTTTTTACATGGACGGGCACCGGGGATCAAACCCAGGTCTTCTGGCATGGCAGGCAACCATTCTTGCCTGCTGAGCCACCGTGGCCTGCCCAAAAACCATGTTCTTAAAGCTAAACCATTCCTGTGGGTGTGAACCTACTGTGGCTGAGATGTTTTGATTAGTTTATTTCAGTGAGGCATGAGCCAGGTGAGCCTTAATCTTTTCCTAGAATCCATTATAAGGGGATGAAAAACAGAAAGACAGAAAAGCTGTGAGAAGACACACAGAAGCTGAGGGAGAAAACCACAAATATATATATTGAGAACCAACTATGTATCAGGCACCGTTCTGAGTTCCAGAGAAACAGCAGGGAACAAAACTAATTCCCTCCTCACATGACACTTCATAAAGAGAGAGGCAGATAATAAGCAAACACATAGCATGTCTGATGGTGAGTAGTGCTGTAAAGAAGAATGGAGCAGGATAAGGGGATAAGAAGTGAGAGGAGCTGGGGGGCAAGAAAAGGGGGACAGTGTGATCAAGGAAGGCCTCCTTGATGAGAAGACACCATCCCAGTGGTTCTCAGAATGTGGCCTCAGGACCAGAAGCAGCAGCAGCATCTGGGATCTTATTAAAATTAAAATCACCAGACCTACTAAAATCAGAAACTCTGGGTTGGGGCTCAGTAATCTATTTTAACAAGCTCTCCTGTAATAGATGATTCTCTTGCATTCTAGAGTTTGAGAGCCACTGCACAAGTACGTGAGATCCTGGTTGGCAGAGAATTATATTATCATTTCTGAATTCCAACAGAGCCTGCCTTAGTGACTTGCACACATCAGTTAGTCAGTAGATGTGTGTAGACTGAATTGAAAAGACGCTAGTCTTAGCTCAGGTTGCTCATAGTATACTTTTCTGTAAGACATATCTGCAAGAAACAGTGAAGTATATGTATTGTACACCCATAATCTTTTGGTTTCATACTCTCTTAGGACTTTTTCATCCCTTCCTCTTTCATATATTTCCATTTGACCATTCCTTTTACTTCTTCCTACATGTACCTTCTCTTTCCTATTACCACCTCTAAAAGATACCAGAATTTCCCCCTTGGGTTCATCCTCATAATGCTAACAGCCCAACCAAATGCCTCCTCAACACAGCCACACTTTTCTTATTTGAGTTCTTTCAGTTGAAGGCAAAATGGTTGGAAATGTAGTGGTGGGAGGGGAGTGTGAGATTTTAAAAAGATGGTCAGCAGACTCCTCCCTGAAAAGGTGGCAAATGAGCAAAAACTAAAAGGAAGTGAAGAAGTGAGCCATGAGGCTATTCAGGGAAGATTACTCCAGGCAGAGGGAACAGTCAGTGCAAAGTTGCTGAGGCAGGAGCATGCCTGATATGTGAGGGGGCCAGAGTGGCCAGAGCAGAGTGAGAGAGGAAATAGCGAGTAGGGTCAGTATGTGTGCATGTGTATATGCACGCATCTGTGTGTGTGTGTGTGTGTATGCATGTGTTTGGGCAGTGGGGAGAGCAGGGGTCATTGAAAGGGGGTGTTCATGGACATAATGTGGTTCCAGAACTTTCTCTCCCATTTTCTGAGCATGATTCCATCCTGCTCCACCCCATTAAGCCAGAAAGGATCTGTTATCAGTCACAGCCCAGGGTTATATTGTCCTATTATCTCAGGTTTGTGCCTTTAGCTTACCCAGGCACACGACTGCTCCCGGCCAAAGGGAAAAACAGAGGTGGGAATATGAGCCAATTACAGGGGTGTCAGTTTCGAGGGAGAGTTTAAAGCTCTATCAGAACAGCCAAACCCCAACCAAAACCATTCCAGCCAATCCTAAAGAACAACAAGGCTGTTATATAAGATTCTACAAAAGTTTCATGTACTAGGGTAACTTTCCAGAAACCTACAACCTCCAGATGGGTCCCTGGACCTGTAAGTCCTGAAACCTTGAGGGCCCAGCCTCTCCAGAACATCAGCTAGTTCCATCCCCCCTACCCTATATTATCAACAGCTCCTTCTGAAAAAGTTAGAATGGGCATAGTCCAAATACCCCTAAAGAGTGGGAGAAAGATCAAAGGTGATGGTGGAGTTATACAGAGAAGGCAAGAGTTTAACAAATGAGCATGAGTGCTGAATATTATACTAATATTTCTTTTAGTCTCCAGTATCTTAGAGCAGCTAGAAGTAAAAACCTAAAATGGTGGAATTGTAACCCATACCAAACTCTGAAATCTGTTCTACATCTAATTGTTGTAATGCACTTTGAAATGTATTGTTTTTTAGTATATATGTTATTTTTCACAAAAAAGAAAAAAATATTTCTTTCAGCCTCCAGTGTTTTGGAGCAGCTAGAAGGAAAAATCTGAAATAGTAGAATGTTAACCCATAACAAACTCTGAGATCTGTGTCTACTTATTGAAGTGTACTTTGAAAATCATTGTTTTTTTTCTTTTCTTTGTATATATTTAATAATCAAAAAAATGTTTTTTAAAAAAAGCTGTATCACAGCCCTTCCAACATGAAAAAGTTAGAATGGGCATAGCCCAGATACCCCTAAAAAAGTGGGAGAAAGATCAAAGGTGATGGTAGAGTTATACAGAGAAGGTAGGGCCTAATAAATATGTATGATTACTGAATCATTATATTGATATTTCTTTTGGTCTCCAGTATCTTAGAGCAGCTAGGAGAAAAAAACCTAAAATGGTGAAATTATAACACATCCCAAACTCTGAAATCTGTTCTATAACTAATTGTTGTGCTGTGCTTTGATATTTATTGTTTTTTTGTTATATATGTTATTTTTCACACACACACACACAAAAGTGGTGATAAAAATACATATATTCCTTCTAAACTCCAATGCTCTGTAGCAGCTAGAAGGAAAAATCTAAGATGATGGTATGGTAGCCCATGACAAACTCTGGGATCTGTCCTCTAACTACTAGTTGAAGAGTGCTTTGAAAACTACTGTTTTTTTTTTCTTCCTTTGCTTTGTATATATGTTATATTATACAAAAAAAAAAAAAGCTCTATCAGAACAATCAGATAACCTCTCAACTTTGAAATAAGGGGGTAAATAAGGACTTTTTTATTAGCAATGAAAGGTTTTGGCTTTGAAAGAACCAAGTGGGAAAGAGATGGAAGTTTTTTTGGTGGTTGTTTTTCAGGATCTTTAATGGAGGAAGGAAACTTAACAACTTCCTGGGAAAGGAAAGACCTCACCCCCCACCTCCCTGCCCCCATCAATGTATATGTATCAAGAAGAAGAGGATGCAGGCGTTTCCTCTCAGTTCTGGGGCATCCCCAGCTGCTGTATCCAGCTGAGACTTGGGTTGCCTGAAGTCAGGCTTAAAAGAAGCCTTTATATGCTGCAAATATAAACAGAAACAGAAGTTGGGAGTTTGGGTCCTCATTATCTCTTGTCTTGATTATTCCAAAAGCATCCTAAATTGTATCCTGTCTGCCTGCACCCCACTTCCATCCTCCATACCACTGCCAGAGGGAGCTTTCAAAATAAAAATCTGGTTATGTCAATTTCCACTTCCTAAAAACCTTTAATATTGTCTATTTTAGAGATTCCCAGAATTCTGGAATTTTTTTAAGCAAAAATTGAGGAGCCCAACAAAGAATTGTCAACTTTTTAATTGTCACCCTCATTTGATAAAGAGAGAACATTGAAACAACAAAATATAAGAAAGACATAGAGTCAGAATTTAATTGAATATGGCTAGCTCTCTGAATAATTTATACACAAATTATGTATGTGTGTATATATATGTATATACAAAATGTAATCAAATATATATGTGTGTGTGTGTGTATATTCAGTTTTCACCGCAGACCAATGAAAGCCTTGTAACAGACCAAAACTGGTCCAAGAGCTGTGCTTGAGAACCACTGGCCCATGGATGAAAACCAAGCCCCCTGATGGAGTACACCAGGGACCCCCAGTGGGCCCTGCCTCCTCTCCAAACCCCTCCCACATCATTCCCCTTATCATCCATTTTGCTTGAGCTATTCTGCATCACTTGCAGTTTCCTAAGCCCACTGTGTTGTCCCATGCCTGTCTTTGCCTGTCCCTTCTGCCTGAATGCTCTTCTCTTCTGCTTACCCTTTGTGTCATCTTCTATTCATACCCCAAAAACCTGTTCTGTTGTTACCTCCTTATCCTTCCCCTGCCCCTAAGAAGACAGATTTGATCACTCCCTTCTTAGAATAATTTTACTTTTTTTTTCACAGTATAGCTGTGCATTTATCATTGCAGTTGACTTTTTTCTTCTTTTTTGTGAAAAATAACATATATAGAGAAAAGCAATAAATTTCCAAGCACACTGCAACAATTAGTTGGAGAATAGATTTCAGAGTTTGGTATGGGTTACAATTTTAGGTTTTTCCTTCTGGCTCTCTAAAATGCTGGAGGCTAAAAGAAATATCCGTAGAATGATTCAGCACTCATGCTCATTTGTTAATCCCTACCTTCTCTGTATAACTCCACCGTCACCTACCACCTTTCTCTCACTCTTTAGGGGTATTTGGGCTATACCCAGAATAGTTTTACTTTTATATTTTTGTCATTGTGTGAATATGTTCTCTTCTTCACTAGATTCTGAGTGCCTTATTTACCTTTAGGTCCTCCCACACAGAAATATGAACATAGTAGGTGCTCATGAAAAATTCACCGAACTGAACTGATTTTGAGCAGAAAGTATCCTGTTCAAAGCCAAGTTTACTTAAGGAGAATGGCTCAGACACAAACCATTCAGATAACTAAACAACCTCCCTGCTGTGTCAACACAGAACTCTACATGGGGGACCAAGTAATTTCTCTCAATTTTCAAAAGATCCTTAGAGAGAAATGTTATCTATAGATAGATAATTGCAACGACCATAATTTAAAATGACTCCCCACAGATGGAGTTTTCATTTGTCCAGATAACATCATTCCACCAGTGATCTTAAGGAAAAAACACAGCTGATTATTGTGTTGTTCTAAAAAAAAACAAATGGTTAAAACTGCAGTTATAATGTTTTTCCAACTCTATTGTCTGAAAAAAGCAAAGGAATACATTGTGTTGTGGGTGGTTTTTTTTTTTTAAACAAAACTTGTTCAAATATTATCTTCTCTAAGTAGTCTGAGATGTAAAATGTACTTTTACTTAAAACAGCTGTCTTGCAACAGACGTGCGGTTGGTTCTGTGTAACGCATACGCATTTATTCTTGCCAGAAAGCTCTGCAGATACATAAAAGGACCTAAATCTCCGAGTCTGTTTATTTTTGCCGACCCACTAACTATATACACCTAACGTCCTTCCTTCCAGTTAGAAGATCCAAAATGAAAACAAGCAGCAACCCACTCATTCCAGTCCAAATTTGGTGCTACGTTTCGACTCAGAAGGCATACCCAACGGGGTCCTCGCGCGCAGCCCCAGAGGCTTTCACTCTGTAGACGCATCAGCAAGATAAGTACTTATCTTCTTTCAGGAAATAGAGGGCTAAATATTTACAAATGTAAAGGGTGACAGCGCTCCAGAGACCTGCTCCAGGGAGGGATGGTTGATGGAGAGGTTTTTTTTTTTTTTCTTTTCCCTTTCTTTCTAGGTTTACATTGAAGATCTATTATGGCAAAACAAATAATGAAAAATGAGAATGTGCTTGACTGGTTGTTTGATCAACTTAGCATCAACTAGCTAGTTTGGCTGTCTGTAAAGCATTTTTAGTCCCATTCTGCTTTTCTTGGCATCAAATCCATGCAGTGCTTTTCTACTGTCTTATTAGAATATTGGGGAGGAAATATTCTAGGGGAGGAAACCTCATGGGAGGTGTCTGAGCTCTT
Source organism: Tamandua tetradactyla (assembly GCF_023851605.1). Classification (NCBI taxonomy): domain Eukaryota; kingdom Metazoa; phylum Chordata; class Mammalia; order Pilosa; family Myrmecophagidae; genus Tamandua; species Tamandua tetradactyla. The sequence continues at coordinate 6,519,758 of NC_135333.1, forward strand.
TCTGAGGCTGAGTGAAGAAGTGGATTCTTTTTTCTTTTTAAGTTGTATCATAAGCTAAGTTTATCCCTCTCCATTACTTTTTTCACTAAAAGATCTACACTTGTTTTAAAACTTCCTTTTTATAAAAAATGATAAAAATAATATATGATGGTTGTAAATAATTCAAATATTCAGAAGTGTATAATGTAAAAAGACAATTTCTCCTTTCCCCTCCATCCCATCCCACCCTTCAGAGATAATTTGGGATATATCCCTCCAGAAATGTTTCCTGGGTAGGTAGCTAGTGAGGACACAGATTCTGGAGTCAGATTGCCTGGGAGCTTATCCCAGGGCTGTCTCTCGCCTAGCTGGGTGATCTTGGGCAAAGTTGGTTGACCTCCTTATACTTCAGCATCCTCATCTGTAAATTGGGCATAATTATGATTCTCACCTCATGGAATTGTAGTGAGGATTAAAAGAGCTCCTACATGTGAAGTGCTTAGAGTCATGCCTGGCACCCAGTAAGCACTATGTAAGTGTGGTTATTCTCGTTATCAGTGGTTAATCCTATAAACATGCACTGGTTTGTTTAGGCTACAGCTTTAGCTGCTGTAACAGGGACCCCAAACTACAGGAGCTCAAACACGGAAGACATTTGTTTTTCTTCTAGTAGTGGTTTGAAGAGTGGTACAGGGCACGTAGCTCCCCCTCTCCCATGAGGTTTCCTCCCCTAGAATTTTGTCCTTGATTGCATCAAAGCATTCTCTCTGGGTTCCAGCCTGCAGGAAGGGGACAGAGGACGCATGACAGCTATCTTCCTTTTCAAGGAGGTGACCCTTTAGCTGCATATATCACTTCTACTTACATTCCATAGCTTAGAATTTAGATTTTTTGTCAAATTTAGCTAAAATGGAGGTTTTGGGGCCCACTTAAAGATGAGATCTCTGAGATCTTCACTCCCACCCAACCTAATTTAGTTGTGCACTGCCCACCAAACAGCAGGGGGTGAGGAGCTGGATTCCAACTGAAAGATGACAGTAAGAAAGGATACTGAGTGACAATTAGCAGTCCTACCACACACAATGTTTAAAGATGGGATCATTTTGTTCATATTGCTTCACAAATTGATTTTTTCATTTATTTGTATATTAGGTGCATCTCTCTATGTCTTTATACACGGTTCTACCTTCTGCTATCAACTCCATCGCATTCCATGGAGTAGATGCCCCTTAACTCACATACCCAGTCCTTATCAAGGGACACTGAGGTTGTTTTCAAGTTTTACTATTGCAAGCAACGCTGCCGTGTACATCCTTCCACAGATATTGTTTTTGCAAAATTTTACTCGCATTTCTTTAACATAGGTTTAAAGAAATGGGTTGCTAAGGAGAAGGGTATATGCAGTTAGAATTTTGATGCATACTGTGAAATCCCACTCTGACAATATTATATCAATTTGTGCTTTCCCAACATTGTGTGAGAGGCTTCTTGCCTTCTTGTCTTCCGAGGAGAGGCCCCTCCCCTTTAGAAGGATGACCTTTCCCATTGAAGACCTTGGGAGAGTGGCAGTGGCAACAGTTCCAATTCCCACCCGTGACCGATGATGGCCTTGATTTATAGCTGGTCCAGACTGATGGTGAGAGGAAGGAAAAAGAAAGGAAAGGAGGCAGAAACCTGATACTTACTGACAGCTGGGTGTTATTATCCTTACCGTACATGTGTGGAAATGGGGGCACGGAGAAGTTATATATTTGCCCAGTCCACATAGCTGAGAAGTGGGCAAATGGCTCCTTACCTGTTTGACTTCAAAGATGCATTATGTAGGGCTCCTTGGTAAGAGGAAACAGAAATCATCTCAGACTGGCTCGAGCCCAAGATAGAGGGTGTGTCGTGGACAGCAAGGGCGAAAACGTGGCTGGTCATCTGGAAAGGCCTAAAACTAGGAAGCCCTTAGGCCTTGCTCCTTCTCTCTTTTCTGCTTCTTTCTGGAAGCTTTCCTTATGCTTTCTTTTCTTAATCAGCTTTATTGAGGTAGAATTTGCATACAATAAAATTCACCAACTTTAAACATGCAATTAGGTAAATTTTAACAGATGTACACAGTGTGCAACAACCATCACCATCATAATATAGAACATTGTCATCAGAATGTTCCTCCACCCCCAGCCTGGGCACCACTGATGCGCTTTCCATCATGACAATCATATTTCCGAAATTTCATATAAATGGAATCATATAGTATGTAGTTTTCCATGGCTGGCTTCTTTCACTTGGCATGCTACTTTTTGAGATTTATCCATTTTATTGTATATATCTGTAGTATCTAAAATTTACTATGGTTTTTTTTTATTGCTGAGTAGTATTTTATTGTGTGGATAAACCGACATTCCCGTTCACCAATTGATGGCACCTGGGTTACTTCAAGTATTTAGCTAAGCAAATAAAGCTGTTATGAATGTTTGAGTACAAGTTTTTGTATGAACATGTGTTTTAATTTCTTCTGGAAAAATACCTAGGGGTACTTACTGTATGATAAGAGTTATGTTTAATTTTATAAGTGACTGCCAAGCTGTTTTTCAAAACGGATGTACCATTTTGCAGTCCCACCAGAATGTATGAGCACTCCAGTTGCTCCACATCCTTACCAACCCTTGATATCATCAAACTTTTTAAATTTAGCCCTTCCAGTGGGTGTGTTTTAGTATTTCATTGTGACTTTAATGTGGATTTCTTTAATGATGTTGAGCACCATTTCATGTCTTCATTATCTATTTGTATACTTTCTTTAACAGTTTATTCAAATATTTTGCTTCCTTGCATTTTTTATTTTTATTTTTTATTTTTTTTTTGGGTGCATGGCCAGGAATCAAACCTGGGTCTCCCACATGAAAGGCATGCATTCTACCACTGAGACACCTGTGCACTCTTTAAATTTTTTCAATGCAATTTTTTTTTTTTTTTTTTTTTTTTTTTTTTTTTTTTTAGAAGGAGGAAGGGAAGGAAAGACAGAGAAGGAAGGAAGGATGGAAGGAAGGGAAACATTTTTAAACATTTTCTTGTTTTATTATATTTTGTTTGTTTGTTTGTTTTTTACATGGGCTGGGGCCGGGAATCGAACCGGGGTCCTCCGGCACGGCAGGCAAGCACTCTTGCCCGCTGAGCCACCGCGGCCCGCCATCAATGCAATTTTATTGATATATATTTTATATTCACATACCATGTAATGATCCAAAGTATAAAATCAATGGTTCACAGTATCGTCATATAGCTGTGCATTCATCATCACAATAGATTTTTTTTCTTTTGTGAAAAATAACATATATAGAAAAAAACAATAAATTTCAAAGCACATTATAACAATTAGTTATAGAACAGATTTCAGAGTTTGATATTCATTATAAGTCTACAAATTTAGGTTTTTACTTCTAGCTGCTCTAAGATACTGAGACTAAAAGAAATATCAATATAATGATTCAGCAATCATGCTTGTTTGTTAAACCCTACCTTCTCTGTATAACTACACCATCACCTTTGATCTTCCTTCCACTCTTTAGGGGTATTTGGGCTATGCCCATTCTAACCTTTTCATGTCAATAATATGGAATAGGGGGATGGAACTAGTGATGTTCTGGAGAGGCTGGCCCTTCTGGGTTTCAGGACTTATCTGGTCCAGGGACCCATCTGGAGGTTGTAGGTTTCTGGAAATTTGCCCTAGTGCATGGAACCTTTGTAGAATCTTATATGATGCTCTAGGTATGCTTTAGGATTGGCTGGAATGCTTTTGGTTGGGGGTTGTTATGATAGGTAGCAATGTCTAACTGAAGCATGCATAAGAGTGATCTCCAGAGTAGCTTCTTGACTCTATTTAAACTCTCTCAGCCACTGATACCTTATTTGTTACACTTCTTTCCCCCACGTTTGGTCAAGAAGGCATTATTAATCCCACAGTGCCAGGGCCAGGCTCATCCCTGGGAGTCATATCCCAGGATGCCAAAGAGACTTTCACCCCTGCATGTCATGTCCCGTAAGGGGGAAGGTATTGACTTCAGAGATGGGCTTAGAGAGAGAGAGGTTACATTGATCAACAAAAGAGGTCCTCTGGAAGTAACTTGTAGGCAAATCTATAGGTAGGCCAAGCTTCTCCACTACATAAATAAGCTTCATAAGAGTAAGCCTCAAGGTCAAGGGCTTGGCCTATTGACTCGGCAGTCCCTAATATTTGAGATAGTATCAGGAGTTTCTCCAGTGGTAAAGTTTAATATTTCCATATTTTTTTCTCCCATCCCTCAAGGGACTTTGCTAATGTTGTTTGATTATCTGCTTAACATTCTGGGATGTATCCAGACATTACATTAAGCTTTATAGAATTATAGGATCACATCCTTGTTCTGGGCTCCCTGTGTTTCTGTTGTTCAAATGATCTGTCCAGACAGGTGGAGTTAGATTATGTGCTACAGAAAACTTGGGTTCTGGACAAAATAGACCTTACTTTGTTTGATCTCATAGAGTAGGTGAAGTTCTAAAATACAGACAATGTCTTCCTTGCTCTGTATTTTGAAGTACCTTAATCCCGACCTGGTTGACTTTGTTCTTATCTCTAAATACCAGTTTATACATATACATGTATATATCTCTAAGTACCAGCTTATACATATATAGGACAGCCTCTCAAAATCTGGAAATGACAATTACTGTTCCAGACTAAATATGACAGCTATGATTGCTTACAATCTAGGCCCCCATTTTCTTACAAATATTTTTCTAAATAAGACCATACAGTAATTGCTCTTTTGTTTCTGGCTTATTTTGCTTCAAAAAATGTCCAACAGGTTCATTCACAATGTTCCATGCCTTACAACTTTGTTTCTTTCTGTAACAGCACAATATTCGATCATTCGTATATACCACCATTCACGGTTCTACTTCTCAAGTCAGTGAATCCTTTAGCCTCCTCCATCCATTGGGCATCATGTCTAATGTCCAAAGTCAACAGTCCATCAACACTCTCAATTTTAGACAGTTTCATTGTTCCCAAGAGAAAGATAGCCAATAAACACATCCTCACCAAACAGAAAATCCAAGCTTCCTCTTAATTCTTGTCCTTCCCCTCATTACATATCCCTGGTATTACTGTGGTACTATTTAGGTCTTCCTGTTAAACATAGCCCATAGCATGCCACAGCAGTTTCCCCCATACCCTGAAATGATACACTCTTTGTACAAGATTCATACCATTGAAGCAGTTCATGCAAGAACTAATTTATATTTGTAGTGTTAATCGGTGGGATACGTAAGAGATACAACCCATTTTAATCATGTTCACTTTCAATATGGCAATTTTATTTATAGACCCACCAGTGACCTGCCTTCACTTCTATCTATTCCCTTACAGTTAAATCCAACCTCATTAGCTAACCATCTACCCATCTCTAGCTTCCATGCGTCTCTATCCCATATATCCTGTATTATAAGCCTCTGACTTTACCTTTACCATAATCATAAAAATGAAATCATACAGTATCTATCCTTTTGTGTCTGACTTATTTCACTCCGCACTTTGTCCTCAAGTTTCTTCCATCTTGTCATGTGCTTCAGGACGTCATTTTATCTTACTGCTGCATAGTATTCCATCATATGTATATACCACATTTTGTTAATCCGCTCATCTATTGATGTGTTCTTGGACTGTTTCCATCTTTTGGCGATTGTGACTAATGCTACTGTGAATATTGACGTGCAAGTGTCTGTTTGTTTTACTGCTTTCATCTCTTCTGGGTGGATACCAAGTAGTGGAATGGCCAGGTCATAGGGCAACTCGATATTTAGTTTTCTGAGAAACAGACAGTATTCCATAGTAGCTATATCATTATATGTTCCCATCAGCAGTGCATAAGTATTCCAATTTCTCCACATCCTCTAAACATTTGCAGTTTCTTGTTTGTTTAATAGTATTTGTTTAATAGCCATTCTTATAAGTGTGAGGTGGTATCTCATTGTAGTCTTGATCTGCATTTCCTTTACAGCTAATGAAATGAACATCTCTTCATGTGCGTTTTAGCCATCGGTATTTGATCTTCAGAAAAATGTCTATTCATATCTTTAGCCCATTTTATGGTTGGATTGTTTGTTCCTTTGTTGTTGAGTTGTATGATTTCTTTATGTATGTAAGATATAAAACCTTTATCCGATTTGTGAGTTCCACATATTTTCTCCAATTGAGTTGGCTGCCTCTTCACCTTTTTTAATTTTTAAATTTATTTTTTAGACATAACAACATACAAACATGAACATTCTTACCATATGATCATTCCATTCTTGGTATATAATCAACAACTCACAATATCATCACATAGTTGTATATTCATCACGATGATCATTTCTTTGATTTACCTCAATTGATTTACATCAATTCAGAAAAAGAAATTAAAAGAAAAGAGAAAAAAATTCATACATACCACACCCCTTACCCCTCCCTTTCATGGACTGCTAGTATTTCCATCTACCCAATATATTTTAGCTTTTGTTTCCCCTATTTTTTTCTATACCTCTTACCACTCCCTTTCATTGATCACTAGCATTTCAATCTACTAAATTTATTTTAACATTTGTTCCACCTATTACTTATTTATTTTTAATCCATATGTTTTACTCATCTGTCCATACCGTAGCTAAAAGGAGCATCAGACACAAAGTTTTCACAATCACACAGTCACATTGTGAAAGCTATATCATTATACAATCATCTTTAAGAAATATGGCTTCTGGAACACAGCTCTACATTTTCAGGCACTTCCCTCAAGCTTATCCAATATACCTTAACTAAAAAGGTGATATCTATATAATGCATAAGAATAATGTCCAGGATAATCTCTCAATTCTTTTTTGAAATCCCTCATTCATTGACACTTCATTTTGTCTCATTTCTGTCTTCCCCCTTTTGGTCGAGAAGGTTTTCTCAATCCCTTGATGCTGAGTCTCAGCTCATTCTAGGATTTCTGTCCCATGTTACCAGGAAGGTTCACACCCCTGGAAGTCATGTCCCATGTAGAAAGGGAGAGGACAGTGAGTTTGCTTGTCGTGTTGGTTGAGAGAGAGAGAGAGAGGCCACATCTGAGCAACAAAAGAGGTTCTTTGGGGGTGACTCTTAGGCCTAATTTTAAGTAGGCTTAGCCTATCCTTTGTGGGGTTAAGTTTCATATGAACAAACCCCAAGACTGGGGGCTCAGCCTATAGCTTTGGTTGTCCCCACTGCTTGTGAGAATATCAGGAATTCTCCACATGGGGTGGTTGAATTTTCCCTTTTCTCGCCATTCCCCTAAGAGGACTTTGCAAATACTTTTTTATTCATTGTTCAAATCACTGTGGGATTTATCAGGGCGTCACTCTGGACTAACCTACAAAATCTCATGCCCTACACAAGGTTCCATGTACTTATGGTGTTCAATTAAACTGTCCACATAAGTTATATTTGCCTCTTCACCTTTTTGTCAAGTCTTGAGACACAAAAGCATTTGATTATGAGAAATTCCCATATATCTATTTCTTCCTTTGTTGCTTGTGCTTTGGGTGTAAAGTTTAGGAAGCTACCTCCTATTACTACATCTTAAAGATGTTTCCGTACATTTTCTTCCAGGAGTTTTATGGAACGTATTCTTAAATTTAGGTTTTGATCCACTTTGAGTTAATTTTTGTGTTGGGTATGAAGTAAGAGTCTTTCTTTCTTTTGGGTATTGATATCCAGTTCTCCCATGCCCATTTATTGAAAAGGCTAGTTTGTCCCAGTTCAGTGCTTGGGGGCCTTATTGAAGAGCAGTTGACCATAGATTTGGTGGTCTATTTCTGCACTTTTAATTTGACTCCATTGGTCAGTACTTCTATCTTTGCACCAGTACCATGTTATTTTGACCACGGAGGCTTTAAAATAGGCTTTGAAATCAGGAAGTGTTCATTCATCCACTTTGTTCTTCTTTTTTTAGGATTTTTTTTTTATAGTTATTTTGTGTTTCTTACCCTTCCAAATGAATTTGGTAACTAGCTTTTCAAAGTAGGTTGTTGGAATTTTTATGATACTGCATTGAAGCTTAGATCAGTTTGGGTGGAACTGACATCATAACTACAGTTACCCTTCCTATCCATGAGCAAGGAATGTCTTTCCACCTGTTTAGATCCTCTTTGATTTCTTTTAGCAATGCTATGTAGTTTTCTGTGTCCAGGTTCTTTATATCCCTGGTTAAGTTTATCCCTAGAAACTTAATTCTTTTAGTTGCTATTTTGAATGGAAATTTTTTCCTTAACTGACTCCTCAGTTAGGTTATTGCTTGTGTATGGAAACATTGCTGATTTATGCACATTAATTTTATATCCCACCACCTTGCTGAATTTGATTATTAGCTCAAGTAAGTTTGTTGTAGATTCCTCAGGATTTTCCAAATATAGTTTCATGTCTTCTGCAAATACTGAAAGTTTTACTTCTTCCTTTCCAAGTTGGATGCCTTTTATTTCTTTTTCCTGCCTGATTGCTCTAGCTAGAACTTCTAGTACAATTTTGAAAACAATGGTGATAGAAGGCATCCTTGTCTTGTTCCTGATCTTAGGGGTAAAGCTTTCAGTTTCTCACCATTGAATACAATGCTGGCTATGGGTTTTTCATATATATCCTTTATCATATTGAGTAAGTTACCTTTGATTCTTACATTTTGAAGTGTTTTTATTAGAAAAGGATATTGAATTTTGTTGATTACTTTTTCAGCATTAATCAAGATGATCATGTGATTTTTCCTTTTTGATATGTTAATATGCTGTATTACATTAATTGATTTTCTTGTGTTGAACTCCCCTTGCATTCCTGGTATAAACCCCACTTGGTTGTGGTGTATAATTCTTTTAATGTGTCATTGGATTGGATTTGCTAGGATTTTATTGAGAATTTTTTTCATCTATGTTCGTTAAGGAGATTGGTCTATAGTTTTCTTTCTTGTAGTGTCTTTACCTGGTTTGGGTATTACAGTAAAATTAGCTTCATAAAATGAGTTAGGTAGTATTCCTTTTTCCTCAATTTTTTGGGGATGTTTGAGCAGCATTGGTGTTAGTTCTTTTTGGAATGTTTGAGAAAATTACCCCGTGAAGCCATCTGGCTCTTGGCTTTTCTTTATGGTAAGATTTTTGATGACTGATTGAATCTCTTTACTTGGATTAGTTTGTTGAGATCTTCTGTTTCTTCTCAAGTCAGTGTAGCTTGTTCGTGTATTTCTAGGAATTTGTTTATTTCATCTAAATTGTCTAGTTTATTAGTGTATAGTTGTTCATAATATCCTCTTATGATTTTTTTCAGGGTCTGTGGTAATGACCCCCCCTTTCATTTCTGATTTTATTTATTTGCATCCTCTCTCTTTTTATCTTTGTCAGCCTTGCTAGGGGTCCATCAATTTTATTGATTTTCTCAAAGAACCAACTTTTGGTTTTATTGATTCTTTCTATTGCTCTTTTGTTCTCCCATTCATTTAATTCTGCTTTAATCCTTGTTATTTCTCTTATTCTATTTGCTTTGAGGTCAATCTTTGTTATTTCTCTTGTTCTATTTACTTTCTCTAGTTCCTCCAGGTGAACAGTTAAGTCCACAATTTTGCCTTTCTTCTTCCTTTCTTTTTTTTTTTTTTTTTTTGTTGCATAGGCAGGCACTGGGAATCGAACCTGGGTCTCCAGCATGACAGGCAAGAATTCTGCAAGTGAGTACCATCACACTGCCCTTTCATCTTTTTTTTAATATAGGCATTTAGGGCAATAATTTTCTCTCTCCACACTACCTTTGGCATGTCCCATAAACTCTGATATGTCGTATTCTCATTTTCATTCATCTCTAGATGGTTATTGATTTCTCTAGCAAATTCTTCTTTGACCCATTTGTTGTTTAAGAGTGCATTATTTAATCTCCGTATATCTGTGAAAGTTCTGGTCCTTTGTTGGTTATTGATTTCCAGTTTTATCCCATTGTGATTAGAGAAAGTGCTTTGAATAATTTCAATCTTTTAAAATTTATGAAGACCTGTTTTGTGCCCCAGCATATGTTCTCTCTTGGAGAATGTTCTATGGTCACTAGAGAAGAATGTATATCCTGATGTTTTGAGGTGTAATGACCTATATATGTCTGTTAGGTCTAATTCAATTATCAAATTGTTTAAGGTCTCTATTTCTTTGCTGATCCTTGGTATGATTGTTCTATCTATAGAGGACAGGAGTGTATTGAATTTTCCTAATATTATTGTTGAAACAGCTATCACTCCCTTCAGTTTGCCAATGTTTGCTTCATGTACTCTGTAGATCCTTGATTGGGAGCATAAAAATTTATGATTGATGATGTGAACTGACATTAGTGAATAAACTTGGAATATTTCGTTGATAACAGAGACCATCAGGAGATACAAATAGGGTAAGATATTGGGTAATTGGAGCTGAAGGGATACAGACTGTGCAACAGGACTGAATACAAAAAACTCAGAAATGGACAGCACAATTCTACCTAACTGTAATATAATTATGTTAAAACACTGAAAGAGGCTGCATGTGAGAATGATAGAGGGAGGAGGGCTGGGGACATAAATGAAATCAGAAAGAAAGATAGATGTTAAAGATTGAGATGGTATAATCTAGGAATGCCTAGAGTGTATAATAGTAGTGCCTAAATGTATAAATTTTAAAAATGTTTTTGCATAAGGAAGAACAAAGGAATGTCATTATTGCAGGGTACTGATGGTAATTAATATTTTAAAATGTCACCTTATGTGTGAGACTAAAGCAAAAAATGTTTGCTACAAAATTTATATTTTGACTAATGCATTTCCTAATATAACTTATGTAGATAGTTTGATTGAACACCAGAAGTACTTGGAATCTCAGGTAGGACATGAGATTTTGTTGATTTGTCCAGAGTGATGCCCCGATGAATCCCAGAGTGATTCGATAAGTGAGTGGAAAAGTATTTGCAAAGCCCCCTTCCGGGAATGGTGAGAACGGGGAGAAATGCAACTTCCCCAAGTTGAATTCTTGATATTCTCACAAGCAGTGTGGACAACCAAAGCTATAGGCTGAGCCCCCAATCTTGGGGTTTGTTCATATGAAACTTAACCCCACAAAGGGTAGGTCAAGTCTACTTAAAATTTAGGCCTAAGAGTCACCCCCAAGAGAACCTCTCTTGTTGCTCAGATGTGGCCTCTCTCTCCAGCCAACACAACAAGCAATCTCACCACCCTCCCCCTGTCTACGTGGGACATGACTCCCAGGGGTGTGGACCTTCCTGGAAATGTGGGACAGAAATCCTAGAGTGAGCTGAGACTCAGCATCAAGGGATTGAGAAAAAACCTAGAATGAGCTGAGCTTAGCATCAAGGGATTGAGAGAACCTTCTCCACCAAAGGGGGGAAGAGTGAAATGAGACAAAGTGTCAATGGATGAGAGATTCCAAACAGAGTCGAGAGGTTGTCCTGGAGGTTATTCTTATGCATTAAGTAGATATCATCTTGTTATTCAAGATGTAATGGAGAGGCTGGAGGGAACTGCCTGAAAATGTAGAGCTGTGTTCCAGTAGCCATGTTTATCGAGGATGATTGACTAATGATATAGCTGTCACAATGTGACTGTATGATTGTGAAAACCTTGTGTCTGATGCTCCTTTTATCTACCTTGTCCAGAAACAAGTAGAACATATGGAATAAAAATAAATAATAGGAACAAATATTAAAATAAATTTAGTTTGAAATGCTAGTGATAAATGAAAGTGAGGGGTAAGGGGTATGGTATGTATAATCTTTTTTTCTGTTATTGTTTCATCTTTTTCTGTTGTCTTTTTATTTCTTTTTCTGAATTGATGCAAATGTTCTAAGAAATGATGAATATGAAACTATGTGATAATATTGAGAATTACTGAATATATATGTAGAACAGAATTATATGTTAATGTTTTTGTTTGTTTGTTCTTAATTTTTTTAATTAATAAATAAATTTTTAAAAAATTTATGATTGATATTTCTTCCTGGTGAATTATTCTTTTATTAATATGTAGTGTTCTTCTTTGTCTCATGATATTTTTACATTTAAAGTCTATCTTGTCTGATTATTAGTGTAGCTAATCCTGCTTTCTTTTTGGTTACAACTTGCATGGAACATCTTTTTCCATCCTTTCGTTTTCAATCTACTTGTATCATTGTGTCTAAGATGAGTCTCTTGTAAGTAGCACATAGCTGAATCATATCTCTTAATCCATTCTTCCCCCCCCCCTTTTTTTTTATTAATTAACGGAAAAAAAGAAATTAACCCAACATTTAGAAATCATACCATTCTACATATGCAATCAGTAATTCTTAACATCATCACATAGATGCATGATCATCGTTTCTTACCACATTTGCATCGGTTTAGAAGAACTAGCAACACAACAGAAAAAGATATAGAACATTAATATAGAGAAAAGAAATAAAAGTAATAATAATAGTAAAAAAACAAACAAACAAAAAAAACCTATACCTCAGATGCAGCTTCATTCAGTGTTTTAACATGATTACTTCACAATTAGGTATTATTGTGCTGTCCATTTTTGAGTTTTTGTATCTAGTCCTGTTGCACAGTCTGTATCCCTTCAGCTCCAATTACCCATTATCTTACCCTGTTTCTAACTCCTGCTGGACTCTGTTACCAATGACATATTCCAAGTTTATTCTCGAATGTCCGTTCACATCAGTGGGACCATACAGTATTTGTCCTTTAGTTTTTGGCTGGACTCACTCAGCATAATGTTATCTAGGTCCATCCACGTTATTACATGCTTCATAAGTTTATCCTGTCTTAAAGCTGCATAATATTCCATTGTATGTATATACCACAGTTTATTTAGCCATTCTTCTGTTGATGAATGTATTAGTTAGGGTTCTCTAAAGAAACAGAACCAACAGGGAACACTTGCAAATATAAAATTTATGAAAGTGTCTCACGTGACCGTAGGAACGCAGAGTCCAAAATCCACAGGGCAGGCTGCGAAGCCGATGACTCCAATGGATGGCCTGGACGAACTCCACAGGAGAGGCTCACCAGCCAAAGCAGGAATGAAACCTGTCTCCTCTGAGTCCTCCTTAAAAGGCTTCCCATGATTGGATTTAGCATCACTAATTGCAGAAGACACTCCCCTTTGGCTGATTACAAATGGAATCAGCTGTGGATGTAGCTGACGTGATCATGACCTAATCCTATGAAATGTCCTCATTGCAACAGACAGGCCAGCGCTTGCCCAATCAGATGAACAGGTACCACAACTTGGCCAAGTTGACACCTGTCCCTAACCATGACAGTCCGCCCCTGTCAACTTGGTACATATATATATATATATATATATATATATATATATATATATATATATATATATATCACCTTAGACCATACTTAATTTCCAAATGAAAACAAATAAGCACACATTTTTTTCTTTTACCTGACAATACTCAACTGTCCTGCATATAACTGGAAACACATTAAATCTCTCCAGAATAGCGTGCAAATCCTTGGGCAACATTCATTCTTAAACTTGATATCTTACAACTTAAATAGTATAACACAAACAAAACAGCATTACAATCCTCGTTTCTGTAACTGATCACGTGGTCGAAGTTCATATTTATCACTACCTTCTTCCACTACCCATTCCATGTTCCCTTTCCCCTCAGCAAGCACTTCAGCTGGCCGTGGTTCTTTGCCTGGTGGGGTGACCCAAATCTTCATTCCTGAAGTCTCAGAGCCATTAGTGGTCCTGCCTGGATTGTGTTGTTGCAGTTTTCCATTGATTTTAATCACAGGGCATGGTAGTACTAATAGACGCCCCAGGGGATCTCCTATATTCCAAGAAAACTCTTCTTTACCTCCATTATGTAGTTGCAGTCCTACTTCCTTCTGATAGTCAGGGTCAATTACCCCAGACAATAATGTAATCCCCGTCTTGGTGTGTTGATCCAGAGGCATAAGTAGCCCAAAGTGGCCAGGTGGCAATCTTAACTTCCAGTTCAATGGTATCACTGTTGCTTCTCCTGGAGAAAGCACACCCCATTTTGGAACTAAAACCTGTAGACCAGCAGAACTCAGGGTAGCAGGGACAGGAAGCAAAAATTTTCCTAGTGGATCACTAGGAGTAATAGTGAGTGGCACCACACCCATTTCCACCCCTTGGTTCCTGGACCCATGGATCCTGGCTATGGGAGAAACAGCACCATACAGTGGACGCTGATTCAGAGCATACACAGCTTCCTGGAGAACATTACCCCAGCCTTTCAAGTTTTTGCCACCTAGTTGGCACCGTAATTGAGTTTTCAAAAGGCCATTCCACCGTTCTATCAATCCAGCAGCTTCTGGATGATGGGGAACATGGTAAGACCAGAGAATTCCATGAGCATGTGCCCATTCCCGCACTTCATTTGCTGTGAAGTGTGTTCCTTGATCCGAAGCAATGCTATGTGGAATACCATGACGATGGATAAGGCATTCTGTAAGCCCACGGATAGTAGTTTTGGCAGAAGCATTGCGTGCAGGGAAAGCAAACCCATATCCAGAGTATGTGTCTATTCCAGTTAGAACAAATCGCTGCCCCTTCCATGAAGGGAGTGGTCCAATGTAATCAACCTGCCACCATGTAGCTGGCTGGTCACCTCGGGGAATGGTGCCATATCGGGGGCTGAGTGTGGGTCTCTGCTGCTGGCAGATTGGGCACTCAGCAGTGGCTGTAGCCAGGTCAGCCTTGGTGAGTGGAAGTCCATGTTGCTGAGCCCATGCATAACCTCCATCCCTACCACCATGACCACTTTGTTCATGAGCCCATTGGGCAATAACAGGAGTTGCTGGGGAAACAGGCTGACTGGTATCCATAGAACGGGTCATCTTATCCACTTGATTATTAAAATCTTCCTCTGCTGAAGTCACCCTCTGGTGTGCATTCACATGGGACACAAATATCTTCATGTTTTTAGCCCACTCAGAAAGGTCTATCCACATACTTCTTCCCCAGACCTCTTTGTCACCAATTTTCCAATTATGGTCTTTCCAAGTCCCTGACCATCCAGCCAAACCATTAGCAACAGCCCATGAGTCAGTATACAAACGCACCTCTGGCCAGTTTTCTTTCCAAGCAAAATGAACAACCAGGTGCACTGCTCGAAGTTCTGCCCACTGGGAGGATTTGCCCTCACCACTGTCCTTTAAAGACACCCCAGAAAGGGGTTGTAATGCTGCAGCTGTCCACTTTCGGGTGGTACCTGCATATCGTGCTGAATCATCTGTAAACCAGGCCCGAGTTTTCTCTTCCTCAGTCAATTCACTGTAAGGAACTCCCCAAGAGGCCATAGCTCTGGTCTGGGAAAGAGAAGGTAATGTGGCAGCAGGAGTGGAAACCATGGGCATTTGTGCCACTTCTTCATGTAACTTACTTGTGCCTTCAGGACCTGCTCTGGCTCTATCTCGTATGTACCATTTCCACTTTACAATAGAGTGCTGCTGTGCATGCCCAACTTTATGGCTTGGTGGGTCAGACAACACCCAACTCATGATAGGCAACTCAGGTCTCATGGTAACTTGGTGGCCCATGGTTAAGTGTTCAGTCTCTAATAAGGCCCAGTAGCAGGCCAAAAGCTGTTTCTCAAAAGGAGAGTAGTTATCTGCAGCAGATGGTAAGGCTTTGCTCCAAAATCCTAAGGGTCTGCGTTGTGATTCTCCTATAGGGGCCTGCCAAAGGCTACAGACAGCATCTCTATTTGCCACTGACACTTCCAGCACCATTGGATCTGCTGGATCATGTGGCCCAAGTGGCAGAGCAGCTTGCACAGCAGCCTGGACCTGTCGCAGAGCCTCCTCTTGTTCAGGTCCCCACTCAAAATTAGCAGCTTTTCTGGTCACTCAATAAATGGGCTGGAGTAGCACACCCAAATGGGGAATATGTTGTCACCAAAATCCAAAAAGACCCACTAGGCGTTGTGCCTCTTTTTTGGTTGTGGGAGGGGCCAGATGCAGCAATTTATCCTTCACCTTAGAAGGGATATCTCGACATGCCCCACACCACTGGACACCTAGAAATTTTACTGAGGTAGAAGGCCCCTGTATTTTTGTTGGATTTATCTCCCATCCTCTGACACGCAAATGCCTTACCAGTAAATCTAGAGTAGTTGCTACTTCTTGCTCACTAGGTCCAATCAACATGATATCATCAATATAATGGACCAGTGTGATGTCTTGTGGGAGGGAGAAACGATCAAGGTCTCTGCGAACAAGATTATGACATAGGGCTGGAGAGTTGATATACCCCTGAGGTAGGACAGTGAAAGTATATTGCTGACCTTGCCAGCTGAAAGCAAACTGTTTCTGGTGGTCCTTACTAATAGCTATTGAGAAAAAAGCATTTGCCAGATCAATAGCTGCATACCAGGTACCAGGGGATGTATTGATTTGCTCAAGCAATGATACTACATCTGGAACAGCAGCTGCAATTGGAGTTACCACCTGGTTGAGTTTACGATAATCCACTGTCATTCTCCAAGACCCATCTGTTTTCTGCACAGGCCAAATAGGAGAGTTGAATGGGGATGTGGTGGGAATCACCACCCCTGCATCTTTCAAGTCCTTAAGAGTGGCAGTAATCTCTGCAATCCCTCCAGGAATACGGTATTGCTTTTGATTTACTATTTTGCTTGGTAGGGGTAGTTCTAGTGGCTTCCACTTGGCCTTTCCCACCATAATAGCCCTCACTGCACGAGTTAGAGAACCAACGTGGGGATTCTGCCAGTTGCTCGGTATGTCTATGCCAATTATACATTCCGGAACTGGGGAAATAACTACAGGATGGGTCTGGGGGCCCACTGGACCCACTGTGAGACGGACCTGAGCTAAAACTCCATTGATCACCTGGCCTCCATAAGCCCCCACTCTGACTGGTGGTCCAGAGTGACGTTTTGGGTCCCCTGGAATTAATGTCACTTCTGAACCAGTGTCTAATAATCCCCGAAATATCTGATCATTTCCTTTTCCCCAATGCACAGTTACCCTGGTAAAAGGCCGTCGGTCTCCTTGGGGAAGACTTAGAGGAAGGTTAACAGTATAAATTTGTGGCAGTGTAACAGGTTTCTTCCTCATAGGGACCTGGCCTCCCCTTCATTCAAGGGGCTCAGGGTCTGTAAACTGTTTCAAGTCTGGAAATTGGTTAAGGGGCCGTGACTCTGTGTTTTTGTAATTCAGGTTAGACTTCTGTTCCCTTGACCTAGAACTCTTTTGTTTATACAGCTCCAACAAGAATTTAGTAGGCTGCCCTTCTATTGTATTTCTAGGCACCCCATGATTTACTAGCGAATGCCACAAATCTCTGCGTGTCATATAATTTTGATGCCTCCATTGAGTTTGTTGTCTATTATAATACCCACGTCTACCCTGTCTTTGGTGATTGAGTGCTGCCACCTGGCTTCTGCCAACTCGGGATCCTGTCATCCCCATTGTGTTTAAGGATTCCAGCTCAGTGACAGCAGTTCCTACAGTAATATCTGACCTACAGAGAAGTGCAACCACAGAGCTCTTGAGGGATGATGGCACTAGTCTCACAAACTTATTTCTCACTGTTCTGGTAAAAGGTGCATCCTCTGGACATTCCTGGGGTGTAAGAGCAGGCTTTGCATGATAAATCCACTCTAACATCCCAATCTCTCTAAGCCTCTGGATCCCCTCATCTACATTATACCAGGGCAGTTCTGGCATTTCAACCTCAGGTAATGTTGGCCACCTTTTGATCCATGTTTCAACCAACCACCCAAACAAGCTGTTAACACCTTTTCTAACTGCTCTAGCTATAACATTGAATGCAGAATCTCTGCTTAGTGGGCCCATATCAATAAATTCAGCCTGATCCAGCCTTATGTTCCTCCCACCATTATCCCACACTCTTAAAATCCATTGCCACACATATTCCCCTGATTTCTGTCTATATAAATTGGAAAACTCACACAGTTCTTTTGTAGTATAACGTACCTCCTCATGTGTGATACTTTGTACCTCACCTTTAGGGGCCTGTTGGGACTTTAGTCTAGTTATAGGTCTAGAAGAAATGAGGGGTGGTGGGGGTGGGTCATGAAAAGAATTAGAAATATCTTCCAAGCCATTTGCTTCAGGGCTTTCATTTGCAGTTTCATCTGGTGAAACAGGATTAGTAACTCTAGGGCTAATCCCTTCAGGAGGAGGTTGGGTGGCCAATTCCTCAAGGCAGGCTGGAGGTGGGGCGGCTATGTCCTCAGGGCAGACTATTACAGGGTTATCTAAAGAAGGCTTAGCATGGTCTAGGGTTTCAACCTCACCCCCAACATCATTATCAATCCATATGTCACCATCCCATTTTTCAGGGTCCCACTCCTTTCCAATCAATGCCCTCACTTTAACGGCAGACACCATGCAAGACTGAGATTTCAGTTTACGTTGTAAAGTTGCTACTCTAACAATAAGATTCTGAGTCTGATTTTCAGAGATCTCAAGTCTACAGCTACAGGAAATAAAATTTTCCTTCAGGATACTCATAGAAACCTCTACATCTTTCAGACGGCACTTAAGCTTCTTGTTTGAAGCCTTAAGCCCATCCCTTTCACCCTTTAATGTAGACAGTGTATCTAACAACAACCAACCAACATCTCTATAACTCTTATTCCTACAAATCTCTGTAAAGGTGTCAAAAACATTACCCCCCAGAGTCTGGCTTCGTACAAGCGAAGCATTAGGAGAATCGAATGATGATATTTTGACTATCTCCTTTGCCAACTCAGTCCATGGATTGGGAGTGTCATTCTGATTACGGGAATCAGAGTCCTTAGTGTCTCTGAGCCCAGTCAGAGTAGAAAACCATTCATAAAAACCCATTTTTAAGATTCTGTTCCTTAAGAACCACTCCCGGTACCAAGATGTATTAGTTAGGGTTCTCTAGAGAAACAGAATCAACAGGGAACACTTGCAAATATAAAATTTATGAAAGTGTCTCACGTGACCGTAGGAATGCAGAGTCCAAAATCCACTGGGCAGGCTGCGAAGCCGATGACTCCAGTGGATGGCCTGGACAAACTCCACAGGAGAGGCTCACCAGCCAAAGCAGGAATGAAACCTGTCTCCTCTGAGTCCTCCTTAAAAGGCTTCCCATGATTGGATTTAGCATCACTAATTGCAGAAGACACTCCCCTTTGGCTGATTACAAATGGAATCATCTGTGGATGTAGCTGACGTGATCATGACCTAATCCTATGAAATGTCCTCATTGCAACAGACAGGCCAGCGCTTGCCCAATCAGATGAACAGGTACCACAACTTGGCCAAGTTGACACCTGTCCCTAACCATGACAATGGACATTTTGGCTGTTTCCATCTCTTTGCAATTGTAAATAATGCTGCTATAAACATTGGTGTGCAAATGTCCGTTTGTGTCTTTGCCCTTAAGTCCTTTGAGTAGATACCCAGTAATGGTATTGCTGGGTCGTATGGCAATTCTATATTCAGCTTTTTGAGAAACCGCCAAACTACCTTCCACAGTGGTTGCACCATTTGACATTCCCACCAACAGTGGATAAGTGTGCCTCTTTCTCCGCATCCTCTCCAGCACTTGTCATTTTCTGTTTTGTTGATAATGGCCATTCTGGTGGGTGTGAGATGATATCTCATTGTGGTTTTGATTTGCATTTCTCTAATGGCCAGGGACATTGAGCATCTCTTCATGTGCCTTTTGGCCATTTGTATTTCCTCTTCTGATAGGTGTCTGTTCAAGTCGTTTTCCCATTTTGTAATTGGGTTGGCTGTCTTTTTGTTGTTGAGTTGGACAATCTCTTTATAAATTCTGGATACTAGCCCTTTATCTGATATGTCATTTCCAAATATTATCTCCCATTGTGTAGGCTCACTTTCCACTTTCTTTTTTTTTTCTAGACCCCTCCCTTTCATTTTTTTTTATTAATTAAAAAAATTAACTAACACAACATTAGAAATCAATCCATTCTACATATGCAATCAGTAATTCTTAATATCATCACATAGGTGTATGGTCATCATTTCTCAGTACATATGCATCGATTTAGAGAAAGAAATAGCACGACAACAGAAAAAGAAATAAAGTGATAACACAGAGAGAAAACACAAATAAAAATAAAAGGTACAAAAATATATAAGAGAAAACAAAACAAAACAAAACAAAAAAACTATAGATCAGATGCAGCTTCATTCAGCGTTCCAACATAATTACATTACAATTAGGCAGTATTGTGCTGACCATTTTTTTTTTTAGACATCATACCATTCTACATATGCAATCAGTAATTCTTAACATCATCACATAGATGCATGATTATCGTTTCTTAGTACATTTGCATCGGTTTAGAAGAACTAGCAGTATAACAGAAAAAGATATAGAATGTTAATATAGAGAAAAAAAATAAAAGTAATAATAATAAGAACAAAACAAACAAAACAAAACAAAACAAAAACCTATAGCTCGGATGCAGCTTCGTTCAGTATTTTAACATGATTACTTTACAATTAGGTATTATTGTACTGTCCATTTTTGAGTTTTTGTATCTAGTCCTATTGCACCGTCTGTATTCCATCAGTTCCAATTACCCATTATCTTACCCTGTTTCTAACTCCTGCTGAACTCTGTTACCAATGACATATTCCAAGTTTATTCTCGAGTGTCGATTCACATCATTGGGACCATACAGTATTTGTCTTTTAGCTTTTGGCTAGACTCACTCAGCATAATGTTTTCTAGGTCCATCCATGTTATTACATTCTTCATAAGTTTATCCTGTCTTAACGCTGCATAATATTCCATTGTATGTATATACCACAGTTTGTTTAGCCACTCGTCTGTTGATGGACATTTTGGCTGTTTCCATCTCTTTGCAATTGTAAATAACGCTGCTATAAACATTGGTGTGCAAATGTCTGTTTGAGTTTTTGCCCTTAATTCCTTTGAGTAGATTCCCAGCAATGGTATTGCTGGGTCGTATGGCAATTCTATATTCAGCTTTTTGAGGAACCGCCAAACTGCTTTCCACAGTGGTTGCACCGTTTGACATTCCCACCAACAGTGGATAAGTGTGCCTCTTTCACCGCATCCTCTCCAGCACTTGTCATTTTCTGTTTGGTTGATAATGGCCATTCTGGTGGGTGTGAGATGATATCTCATTGTGGTTTTGATTTGCATTTCTCTAATGGCCAGGGACATTGAGCATCTCTTCATGTGTCTTTTTGCCATTTGTATTTCCTCCTCCGAGAGGTGTCTATTCAAGTCTTTTTCCCATTTTGTAATTGGGTTGGCTATCTTTTGTTGTTGAGTTGAACAATCTCATTATAAATTCTGGATACTAGACCTTTATCTGATATGTCATTTCCAAATATAGATTCCCATTGTGTAGGCTGTCTTTCTACTTTCTTGATGAAGTTCTTTGATGCACAAAAGTGTTTAATTTTGAGGAGTTCCCATTTATTTATTTCCTTCTTCAGTGCTCTTGCTTTAGGTGTAAGGTCCATAAAACCGCCTCCAATTGTAAGATTCATAAGATATCTCCCTACATTTTCCTCTAACTGTTCTATGGTCTTAGACCTAATGTTTAGATCTTTGATCCATTTTGAGTTAACTTTTGTATAGGGTGTGAGATATGGGTCTTCTTTCATTCTTTTGCATATGGATATCCAGTTCTCTAGGCACCATTTATTGAAGAGACTGTTCTGTCCCAGGTGAGTTGGCTTGACTGCCTTATCAAAGATCAAATGTCCATAGATGAGAGGGTCTATATCTGAGCACTCTATTCGATTCCATTGGTCGATATATCTATCTTTATGCCAATACCATGCTGTTTTGACCACTGTGGCTTCATAATATGCCTTAAAGTCCGGCAGCGTGAGACCTCCAGCTTCGCTTTTTTTCCTCAAGATGTTTTTAGCAATTCGGGGCACCCTGCCCTTCCAGATAAATTTGCTTATTGGTTTTTCTATTTCTGAAAAATAAGTTGTTGGGATTTTGATTGGTATTGCATTGAATCTGTAGATCAATTTAGGTAGGATTGACATCTTAACTATATTTAGTGTTCCAATCCATGAACACGGTATGCCCTTCCATCCATTTAGGCCTTCTGTGATTTCTTTTAGCAGTTTTTTGTAGTTTCCTTTATATAGGTTTTTTGTCTCTTTAGTTAAATTTATTCCTAGGTATTTTATTCTTTTAGTTGCAATTGTAAATGGGATTCGTTTCTTGATTTCCCCCTCAGCTTGTTCATTACTAGTGTATAGAAATGCTACAGATTTTTGAATGTTGATCTTGTAACCTGTTACTTTGCTGTACTCATTTATTAGCTCTAGTAGTTTTGTTGTGGATTTTTCCGGGTTTTCGATGTATAGTATCATATCATCTACAAACAGTGATAGTTTTACTTCTTCCTTTCCAATTTTGATGCCTTGTATTTCTTTTTCTTGTCTAATTGCTCTGGCTAGAACCTCCAACACAATGTTGAATAATAGTGGTGATAGTGGACATCCTTGTCTTGTTCTTGATCTTAGGGGGAAGGTTTTCAATTTTTCCCCATTGAGGATGATATTAGCTGTGGGTTTTTCATATATTCCCTCTATAATTTTAAGGAAGTTCCCTTGTATTCCTATCTTTTGAAGTATTTTCAACAGGAAAGGATGTTGAATCTTGTCAAATGCCTTCTCTGCATCAATTGAGATGATCATGTGATTTTTCTGCTTTGATTTGTTGATATGGTGTATTACATTAATTGATTTTCTTATGTTGAACCATCCTTGCATACCTGGGATGAATCCTACTTGGTCATGATGTATAAAATTCTTTTAATGTGTTGTTGAATTCGATTTGCTAGAATTTTGTTGAAGATTTTTGCATCTATATTCATTAGAGATAATGGTCTGTAGTTTTCCTTTTTTGTAATATCTTTCCCTGGCTTTGGTATGAGGGTGATGTTGGCTTCATAGAATGAATTCGGTAGTTTTCCCTCCACTTCGATTTTTTTGAAGAGTTTGAGGAGAGTTGGTACTAATTCTTTCTGGAATGTTTGATAGAATTCACATGTGAAACCGTCTGGTCCTGGACTTTTCTTTTTAGGAAGCTTTTGAATGACTGTTTCAATTTCTTTACTTGTGATTGGTTTGTTGAGGTCATCTATTTCTTCTTCAGTCAAAGTTGGTTGTTCATGTCTTTCCAGGAACCCGTCCATTTCATCTAAATTGCTGTATTTATTAGCATAAAGTTGTTCATAGTATCCTGTTATTACCTCCTTTATTTCTGTGAGGTCAGTGGTTATGTCTCCTCTTCCATTTCTGATCTTATTTATGTGCATCCTCTCTCTTCTTCTTTTTCTCAATCTTGATAAGGGCCCATCAATCTTATTGATTTTCTCATAGAACCAACTTCTGGTCTTATTGATTTTCTCTATTGTTTTCATGTTTTCAATTTCATTTATTTCTGCTCTAATCTTTGTTATTTCTTTCCTTTTGCTTGCTTTGGGATTCATTTGCTGTTATTTCTCCAGTTCTTCCAAGTGGGCAGTTAATTCCTGCATTTTTGCCTTTTCTTCTTTTCTGATATAGGCATTTAGGGCAATAAATTTCCCTCTTAGCACTGCCTTTGCTGCGTCCCATAAGTTTTGATATGCTGTGTTTTCATTTTCATTCGCCTCGAGGTATTTACTAATTTCTCTTGCAATTTCTTCTGTTGACCCACTCGTTGTTTAAGAGTGTGTTGTTGAGCCTCCACGTATTTGTGAATTTTCTGGCACTCTGCCTGTTATTGATTTCCAACTTCATTCCTTTATGATCCGAGAAAGTGTTGTGTATGATTTCAATCTTTTTAAATTTGTTAAGACTTGCTTTGTGACCCAGCATATGGTCTATCTTTGAGAATGATCCATGAGCACTTGAGATAAAGGTGTATCCTGCTGTTGTGGGATGTAATGTCCTATAAATGTCTGTTAAATCTAGCTCATTTATAGTAATATTCAGATTCTCTATTTCTTTATTGATCCTCTGTCTAGATATTCTGTCCATTGATGAGAGTGGTGAATTGAAGTCTCCAACTATTATGGTATATGTGTCTATTTCCCTTTTCAGTGTTTGCAGTGTATTCCTCACGTATTTTGGGGCATTCTGGTTCGGTGCATAAATATTTATGATTGTTATGTCTTCTTGTTGAATTGTTCCTTTTATTACTATATAATGTCCTTCTTTGTCTCTTTTAACTGTTTTGCATTTGAAGTCTAATTTGTTGGATATTGGTATAGCCACTCCCACTCTTTTCTGGTTGTTATTTGCATGAAATATCTTTTCCCAACCTTTCACTTTCAACCTATGTTTATCTTTGGGTCTAAGATGTGTTCCCTGTAGACAGCATATAGAAGGATCCTGTTTTTTAATCCATTCTGCCAGTCTATGTCTTTTGATTGGGGAATTCAGTCCATTAACATTTAGTGTTATTACTGTTTGGATAATATTTTCCTCTACCATTTTGCCTTTTGTATTATATATATCATATCTGACTTTCCTTCTTTCTACACTCTTCTCCATACCTCTCTCTTCTGTCTTTTCGTATCTGACTCTAGTGCTCCCTTTAGTATTTCTTGTAGAGCTGGTCTCTTGGTCACAAATTCTCTCAGTGACTTTTTGTCTGAGAATGTTTTAATTTCTCCCTCATTTTTGAAGGACAATTTTGCTGGGTATAGGATTCTTGGTTGGAAGTTTTTCTCTTTTAGTAATTTAAATATATCATCCCAGTGTCTTCTAGCTTCCATGGTTTCTGCTGAGAAATCTACACATAGTCTTATTGGGTTTCCCTTGTATGTGATGGATTGTTTTTCTCTTGCTGCTTTCAAGATCCTCTCTTTCTCTTCGACCTCTGACATTCTAACTAGTAAGTGTCTTGGAGAACACCTATTTGGGTCTAATCTCTTTGGGGTGCACTGCACTTCTTGGATCTGTAATTTTAGGTCTTTCATAAGAGTTGGGAAATTTTCAGTGATAATTTCTTCCATTAGTTTTTCTCCTCCTTTCCCCTTCTCTTCTCCTTCTGGGACACCCACAACACGTATATTTGTGCGGTTCATATTGTCCTTGAGTTCCCTGATACCCTGTTCAAATTTTTCCATTCTTTTCCCGATAGTTTCTGTTTCTTTTTGGAATTCAGATGTTCCATCCTCCAAATCACTAATTCTATCTTCTGTCTCTTTGAATCTATCATTGTAGGTATCCATTGATTTTTCCATCTTTTCTACTTTATCCTTCACTTCCATAAGCTCTGTGATTTGTTTTTTCAGTTTTTCTATTTCTTCTTTTTGTTCAGCGCATGTCTTCTTCATGTCCTCCCTCAATTTATCAATTTCATTTTTGAAGAGGTTTTCCATTTCTGTTCGTATATTCAGCATTAGTTGTTTCAGCTCCTGTATCTCATTTGAACTATTGGTTTGTTCCTTTGACTGGGCCATATTTTCAATTTTCTGAGCGTGATCCGTTATCTTCTGCTGGCGTCTGGGCATTTAGTCAGATTTCCCTGGGTGTTGGACCCAACAGGTTGAAAGATTCTTCTGTGAAATCTCTGGGTTCTGTTTTTCTTATCCTGCCCAGTAGGTGGCGCTCGTGGCACACGTTTGTCTGTGGGTTCCACCAGTAAAAGGTGCTGTGGGTCCTTTAACTTTGGAAAACTCTCGCCGTGGGGGAGGTTCGCCAGCCGAAGTGGCTTGGAAGAGTGCCAGCCGGCCCGGGGGTCCGAACGCGGGAAGGGTCGCCAGCCGCCGCAGCCCGGGAGAGCGCCCGACCGAATTTCCTAGTTGGCCCAGGGCGTCAAGCGTGGCGGGAGGGTGCCAGCCGCCGCAGCCTGGGAGAGTGCACAGTTCCCAACTAGACCGGGGAGTCACGTGTTTGGAAGGGACCCCCCCCTGGTCACCGTTCTCCGTGGTCTGGGGATTTCTGATCCAATTCTCTCAGTTGGTCCGGGGGGCCTCGCATGGTGGGGGAGCCAGCCGCCATGGCTTGAGGGGACTGCCTGCCCAATTCTGCCAGCTGGCCTGGGAAGGAGGAAGGGAGGGACTCCGGCCGCTTCCCGTCCCGCCTGGGAAAGCCCGCGCCCCTCGGCGATCTCACCGGAGCTGTTTCTCCCAGACAGTCAGCCGTTCCAGGATGGGGTATGCTGTCTTTTTTATCTCTGTCGTGGCTCTGGGAGCTGTTCTGTATTGTTTCTACTCCCCTAGTTGCTGTTCTGGAGGAGGAAAGGTGAGGGTGGCAAGGCTGTCGAGGACAGTGGTGGAGGAGCCGGTGAAGGCGGAAGAGGGCACGGTGGTAGTTGGAGAGCCGCCAGAGCAGGAGGAGAAAGGGAAGGGCAATATGGCGGCGGGAGCACCGCTGGAGCAGAAGGGGGAAGAGGAGGGCTGGATGGCGGCGGAAGCGCCGCCGGCAGAGAAAGAAGGAGAGGAGGGCTGAATGGCGGTGGGAGCGCTGCCGGCGGAGAAAGAGGGAGAGGAGGGCTGGCTGGCAGCGGGAGCGCCACCGGTGGAGAAAGAGCTCTTAATCCATTCTTGAAATATGTATCTTTTAATTGGTAAGTTTAGTCCATTATCATTCAACGTTATTGATGTAAAGGCATTTCCTGAATCCGTTGTCTTATCCTTTGGATTTTGTCAGATCTATGTATTCTTTTCCCTCTATTTTTTTTTATCCTTTAAGTTACCTTTATTGGTACTTCTCAATTTTGTGCCCTCCTCCAGGCTTCCCTCTCCTGTCTTTTTTTTTTCCAACCAGCAGAAAATCCATTTAGTATTTCTTGTAGGGCTGATCACTTGTTGACAGATTCTCTCAGCATTTGTTTGTCTGTGAAAATTTTAATCTCTCCCTCAGTTTTGAAGGACAATTTGGCTGGGTATAGAATTCTTGGCTGGAAATCTTTCTCTTTCAGAATCTTAAATATACCATACCACTGCTTTTTGCCCCCATGGTGCCTGTTGAGTGGGCTGAACTCAGTCTTATGTGGTTTCCCTTGTATGTATTAGATTGTTTTCTTCTTGCTGTTCTCAGGATTTTCTGATTTTCTTCAACACTTGACAGACTGATTAATATGTGTCTTGGGGTAGCCCTATTTGGAGAGAATTCTATCTGGGGTTTGTTGGGATTCTTTGACTTGCGTATTTATGTCTTTTATAAGGGTTGGGAAGTGTTCCCCCATTATATCCTCAACTAATCTTGTTAGCCCTATACTCTTCTCCTTCTGGAACACAAATGATTCTTATATCTGTGCACTTCTTTTGTCCATCATTTCCCTGAGATCCAACTCAAAATTTTCTGTCTTTTCTGCCATTTGTCTTTTGTGTGTTCAAAATCAAGTGTCCTGTTCTCTAGTTTGCTTATTCTTCCTTCTGCCTCTTCAAGTCTTTTGTATTATATTTTTGGTTTGGGCTATAGCATCTTTAATCTATGTGATATCTGCTCCTTTTCTATTCATTCTTTCAAATTTTTCTTTATGCTCTTCTAATGTTTTCTTGATCTCCTTTATGTCATTAGCCAATGCATTGATTTTATTTAGTAGAGTCATATGAACAACTTTGATTAGTCGTTCCAAAGTCTGTGTCTCCCCCAGTGTTTTAATATGGTCATTAGACTGGGCTATATCTGGTTGCAAATTCATATGCTTTGCAATTTTCTGTTGCTTTTGAGGCATATTATCTTGAAAGGTTACTTTGCTTTTGAGGCATATTATCTTGAAAGGTTACTTTGGAAGTTGATTTCATTTAGTAGTCATTTCTCTTAGTAGAGAAAGTTTTGCTGTTCTTTCTCTAGTTCTTCCAGGTGAACAGTTAATTCCTCGATTTTTGCTCTTTCCTCTTTTTTTTCTCCCCCATGGGCAGGCACTGGGAACTGAATCCCTTTTTTTAATACAGGCATTTAAGGCTGTAAATTTCCCACTTAGCACTGCTTTTGCTGCATCCCATAAATTTTGCTATGTTTTGTTTCATTTTCATTTGCCTCAAGATAATTGTTGATTTCTCTTGCAATTTCTTCCTTGACCCAAGGGTTGTTTAAGGGTGTGTTGTTGAACTTCTATATATTTGTGAATTTTCTGGCCCTCTGCCTGCTATTGATTTCCAACTTCATTCCATTATGACCTGAGAAAGTGTTTTGTATGATTTCAATCTTTTTACATTTATTGAAACTTGCTTTGTAACCCAGCATATGGTCTATCCTTGAGAATAATCCATGTGCACCTGAGAAAAACCTGCTGTTCTGGGGTATAATGTCCTATAAATGTCTGTTAAGTCTAGTTCATTTATTATATTATTCAAATTCTCTGTTTCCTAACTGATCCTCTGTCTAGATGTTTTATCCATTGATGAAAGCGAGGAATTGAAGTTCAACTATTATGGAAGAGGTGTCTGTTTCTCCCTTAAATGTTTTCAGTGTTTGCCTTATGTATTTAGGAGCACTCTGGTTCAGTGTATAAATATTTATGATTGTTGTGTCTTCTTATTGAGTTGTTCCCATTATTAATACCTAGTGCCCTTCTTTGTCTCTTTTAGTTGTTTTACATTTGAAGTCTAATTTGTCAGATATTAGTATAGCCACTCCTACTCTTTTCTTTTTTTTTTAACTTTTTATTTTATAGTATAGCATATATACAAAGCAAAGGAATAAAAATACAGTAGTTTTCAAAGCACTCTTCAACAAGTAGTTATAGGACTGATCCCAGAGTTTGTTTTGGGCTACCATACAATCCTCTCAGGTTTTTCCTTCTAAGTACCCCAGAATATAAGAGGCTAGAAGGCTTAAATATTCTTTTATCACCACAATCGACTTTTTCTTTCTTTTTCTGTGAAAAATAACGTATATAAAAAAGGCAATAAATTTCAAAGTACAGTACCCCAATTAATTGTAGAGCATATTTCAGACTTTGACATGAGTTACAATTCCACAACTTTAGGTTTTTACTTCTAGCTGCTCTAAGATACTGGAGACTAAAAGATTTATCAGTTGAATGATTCAGCAATCATATTCATTTGTTAAATCCAATCTTCTCTATATAACTCCACCACCACCTTTGATCTTTCTGTCCCTCTCTTTAGGGGTGTTTGGGCTATTCCCATTCTATCTTTTTCATATTAGAAGTGGCTGTCACTAATATTGGGTAGGGAGATGGAACTATTTAATGTTCTGGAGAGGCTGGGCCCTCTAGGTTTCAGGACTTATCTGGTTCAGCTACCCATCTGGAGGTTGTAGGTTTCTGGAAAGTTACTCTAGTGCATGGAACCCTGTGGAATCTCATATTGCCCTGGGTGTCCTTTAGGATTGGCTGGAATGGTCCTGATTGGGGTTTGGCAAGTTATGTTAGGTAGCAATGTCTAACTGAAGCTTGCATTTAGCAACCTCCAGAGTAGCCTCTTGACTCTACTTTAACTCTGTCAGCCACTGATACCTTATTAGCTACACTTCTTTACCCCCTTTTGGTCAGGATGTAATTGTTGATCCCATGGTGCCAGGGACAGACTC
Organism: Tamandua tetradactyla; assembly: GCF_023851605.1. NCBI lineage: Eukaryota > Metazoa > Chordata > Mammalia > Pilosa > Myrmecophagidae > Tamandua > Tamandua tetradactyla. The sequence continues at coordinate 6,549,295 of NC_135333.1, forward strand.
ATCTCTGGAAGTCATCTCCCACGTCACCAGGGAGACTTTCACCCCTGGATGTTATGTCCCACGTAGGGGGGTTGGAAATGATTTCACTTGCAGAATTAGACTTAGAGTAAGGCCACATCTGAGCAATAAAAGAGGTCCTCCAGAAGTAACTCCTAGGTATACCTATAGGTAGACTAAGCTTCTCCACTACCTACATAAGCTTCACAAGAGTCAGTCTCAAAATCAAGGGCATGGCCTAGTGATTTAGGTGTCCTTAATGTTTGACACAGTATCAGGGGATTACCTGATGGTAAAGTTTAATAGTTCCATATTTTTTCTCCCATCCCTCAAGGGACTTTGACAATACTTTTTGATTATCTGCTTAATATACTCTAGGATATGTCTGGGCATTACATTAAGCTATACAGGATTAAAGGACCTCTTTCTTATTCTGGGCTCCCTGTGTTTCAATTGTTCAGATGAGGTATCCAGACAGGTTGAGTTAGATTATGTGCTACAGAAAATTTTGGTTCCAGACTAAATAAACCTTTCTTCCTTTAGTCTCAGCGAGTATGTGTGGTTCTAAAATATAAGCAATGTTTTCATTACCCCTGTGTTCTTAATTACTTTAACCCCAACCTGATCAGCTTCATTCTTATCTCTAAATATCTGGTTATATATGTGTGTGTGTGTGTGTGTGTGTGAAATAGCCTCTCAAAATCCAGAAATAATAATTACAACTCCAGACTAAATATGTCTGTTATAAAAGCTCACAATCTAGGCCCTTCTTTTCTTATAAGTATTCACTAAAGGAGACCATACCATTGTTGTTCTTTTGTTTCTAGCTTATTTTGCCTCACCAAATGTCCCACATGTTCATTGATATCATTGCTTGTTTCACAACTTCATTACTTTTTTGTAGCAGCACAACATTCATTCATAAGTATTCACCGTAACTCACCAATCTACTTCTCCGTCAGTGCATCCTTCAGCCACCTGCATTCACCAGGAACCATGCATAGTCCCCAAAGTCCACAGTCCATCAACATTCTTAATTTTAGATAATTTCATTCATGAGAAATAAAATCAATAAACACACCCTTGCCAAATAGGGAATCTAACCCTCCTCTTAATTCTTGTTCCTGTACCCATTATTTACCTTTGTTGTTTCCTGTAGTAGTGCTCATGTTTTCCTTTTAAACATAGCCCATACTGCTCTTTTCTGATTGTTGTTTGCATGAAATATCTTTTCCCAACCTTTCATTTTCAACCTATTTTTGTCCTCGGATTGAAAACGAGTCTCCTGTTGACAGCATATAGATGAGTACTGTTTTTTAATCCATTCTGCCAGTCTCTGTCTTTTGATTCAGGAGTTTAATCCATTGGCATTTAATGTTATTACTGTAAAGGCAGTACTTTCTTCTATCATTTTGTCTTTTTTATTTTATGTGTTGTGGTAGTTAGATTCAGTTGTCAACTTGGCCAGGTGAAGGCACCTAGTTCTGTTGCTGCGGACATGAGCCAATGCTATGTGAACCTCATCTGTTGCTGATTACATCTGCAGTGGCTAGGAGGTGTGCCTACTGCAATGAATGACATTTGACTTAATTGGCTGGTGCTTAAATGAGAGAGTACAATGTAGCACAGCCCAAACTGTTCAGCGTACCTCATCTCAGCACTTGTAGCTCAGCCCAGGCCTTTGGAGATGCAGAAAGGAATCACCCCAAGGAAAGTTGTTGGAGCCCAGAGACCTGGAGAGAAGGCCAGCAGAGACCACCCTGAGCCTTCCCACGTAAGAAAGAACCTCAGATGAAAGTTAGCTGCCTTTCCTCTGAAGAACTAACAAAATAAATCCCCTTTTATTAAAAGCCAATCTGTTTCTGGTGTTGTCCTGGTTTGAAAGGAAGTATGCCCCCTAAGAAAAGCCATGTTTTGATATAAATCCCATTTCTTAAAGGTAGAATAATCCTTATTCAATATTGCATATTTGAAACTGTAATAGAGATCATCTCCCTGGTTGATGTGCTTTAGTCAAGTATGGCTGTCGGGTGGGCCACGGTGGCTCAGCAGGTAAGAGTGCTTGCCTGCCATGCCCAAGGACCTGGGTTCAATTCCTGGTGCCTGCCCATGTAAAAGAAAAAGAGAATGGTTGTTAAACTGGATTAAGGGATGACACATCTCCACCCATTTGAGTGGGCCTTGATTGGTTTACTGGAGTCTTATAAAAGAGGAAACATTTTGGAGAGAGAGATTCAGAGAGAGCAGAGAATGCTGCAGCACCACAAAGCAGAGAGTCCACCAGCCAGCGACCTTTGGAGATGAAGAAGGAAAACACCTCCTGGGGAGCTTCATGAAACCAGAAGCCAGGAGAGAAAGCTAGCACATGACACTGTATTCGCCATGTGCCCTTCCAACTGAGAGAGAAGCCCTGACTGTGTTCGTCATGTGCCTTCTCACTTGAGAGAGAAACCCTGAACTACATCGGCCTTCTTGAACCAAGGTATCTTTCCCTGGATGCCTGTGCCTGGACATTTCTATAGACTTGTTGTAATTGGGACATTTTCTTGGCCTTAGAACTGTAAATTTGCAACTCATTAAATTCTCCCTTTTAAAAGCCATTCTGTTTCTGGCATATTGCATTCTGGCAGCTAGCAAACTAGAACAGGTGTGTTGCATTCCAGCAGCTAGCAAACTACAATATGTGTCATATCTAATTTGTCTTTCTCTTTTTACCTTTCCTGATAGTCTTCATTTCTACACTATTCTCTAGACCTCTCTCTCCTGCCTTTTCCTCACTGCCTATAGTGCTTCCTTTAGTATTTCTTGCAGAACTTGTCTTTTAGTCACAGATTCTCTCAGTGATTGTCTGAAAATATTTTAATCACCCACTTATTTTTTAAAGGACAATTTTCCTGGGTATAGAATTCTTGGTTGTCAGTTTTTCTCTTTTAGAATCATAAATACATCATACCGCTGCCTTCTTGCTTCCATAGTTTCTGCTGAGAAATCCACACGTAGTCTTATTGGGCTTCCCTTGTGTGCCAGTTTGAATCTGTTGTGTACCCCAGAAAAGCCAAGTTCTTTAATCCTAATTCAGTAGTGCTGGGTGGGAACTTTTTGGCTCTTTCCATGGAGATGACCCACCCAATTGTGGGTGGTAACTTTTGATTAGATGTGTCTCCATGGAGATGTGTCTCCACCCATTCAACCTTGGTTGCTTACTGGAGCTCTTTAAGAGAAATCATTTTGGGAAAAGCTTTAGAGCCATGAAAGCCACCAGAATCAACAGACCCAACCGAATGGACAGATCCCCAGGGAGTCTGTTGAAGAGAAAGCTAGTTGATCTCACCGTGTGCCTTTCCAGCTGAGAAAGAGATTTGAACATAATTGGCCTCCTTGAACCGAGATATCTTTCCCTGGAAGCCTTATTTTGAATATTTTCACAGCCTTAGAATTATAAACTTGCAACTTAATAAATTCCCCCTTTTAAAAGCTGTTCTGTTTCTGGTATATCTCCTTCTGGCAACTTGCAAACTAAAGTACCTTGTATGTGATGGATCGCTATTCTCTTGCTGCTTTCAAAGTTCTTTTTGTCTTTGACATTTGACAATCTGATTAGTAAGTGTCTTGGACTAAGTCTATTTGGACCTATTCTGTTTGGGTTATGCTGCAATTCTTGGATCTATAATTTTATGTCTTTCATAAGAGATGGGAAATTTTCAGTGATTATTTCATCCATTAGTCTTTCTCCTTTTCCCTTCTCTTCTCCTTCTGGGAACCCCACAACATGTATATTCATGTGCTTCATATTGTCATTCAATTCCCTGAGACCCTGTTCATATTTTTTCACTCTGTTCCCTATTTTTGTTTTGTGTGTTGGATTTCAGATGTCCAGTCCTCTAGTTAACTAATCCTTTCTTCTGTGTCTTCAAAACTAGTATTGTAGATTTCCATTTTTTTCATTTCTTCTATTGTGCCTTTCATTCCCATAAGTTCTGTGATTTGTTTTTTCAGACTTTCTATTTCTTCTTTTTGTTTGCCCAATGTCTTCTTTATATCCTCCCTCAACTTGTTGATTTGATTTTTGATGAGATTTTCCACGTGTGTTCAACTTCTCAATCTCATTTGAAGTGTTGGCTCATTCCTTTGACTGGGCCATGTATTTGATTTTCCTAGTATGGCTCCTTATTTTTTGCTGGCGTCTAGGCATTTGATTTTGTTAATTAGTTTATTCTGGAGGTTGTTTACACTGTTTTGCCTGAAATTTTCTTGCTGGATGGCTTTGTTCTCTATCTGTTCTTTGACATTCAGTTCAACTTATTCTAGACTGCTAGCATAAGTTGTGTTTAACTGACCAGAATTTTTCAGTTCTGGTTTTTCTGATTTTTTGTCCTGCCTGTATGGAGGCTTTCTTTTTTTTTTGAGAAGGGTCTTCTCAGATATTACAGAACCCAGTCGGGTTTTCTTAGAGCGGACAGGCCCACATCTCCAGAGGAAGGAGTAGCCAGGACACAGCAGGTTGTCAGAATTTCCTAAGAAGCCTCTAGACTCTGTGCTTTTCCTAGTCTGCCCAGCATATTGTCTGCCTGCAGCTTCCCACCAGCTTAAAATGATGAGGTGCCTTTAATTTCAGCAGACTCTCCTTGCTGGGGGCATGGTGGAGACAGAGGCAGGTAATGTTATGGCTTTAATTGCTTCAGTTTTCCAGTTCCTGGCACCTGAATTCCTCGAAAGAGGGATTCCAGTTGAGCTGACCCCTCTCTTTTTTCTTGGGGAAGATATAACCTTTAGGGAATTAATTCCTTTCACCTGACTAGCTGCTTTGTCTCTCAGACAAGCTTAATTACACCCTTGCCTGGGACAGTGCTGGAGCCTGAGAAGACTTCCAGCTCTATGTAATGAGCTGTTAAGGAGTTTAAAAAAAACAAACTTTCAGAGTGGACCTCTGCTCCTCAGATTTATCAATCAAGAGCTTAAATTGGTGTGTGGCTCCATGTGTCTCCAAACTCTATGTGCCCCCTTTTCTTGGAGTCCAGCCCTTTTCCAGTATTTTGTGCTGCCAACTCAAAAAGCCTTTGTCTTTTTTCCCGCCATCAGCCCGCACCCTCTCTGCCAGGGCAAAAACTCCTACTTCCTTTAGTGCTTATTCCAGGTTTATCTGTGCTAGGGGCCTGTTTTCAGCAGTCGAAATTTGTTAAATAACTCCACAATTGTGGCTCCTTACTGCTAGTAAAGTCTGTTTCCTTTCCCCAAAGACCAGCCTGCTGCACCTGTGGGGGAGGGGCACTAGCCTCTGCAGCTTGGGAGACTCACAGTTCTATGTGGGATCTCAGTTGTCCCAGTCTGGTGTAAGCTGTGTCTGGTCACTGATGTTCCCCCAGCAATTGTTCTGTATCGTTCCTGGCTATTTACTAGCTGCTCTGGAGGACAAACTGAGTTCCACCCCTCACTATGCCCCCATCTTGCTCCTTCCTCATCAGTAATTTAAAGTTTTATATTCATGGGATGGGTGTGGAGCAGGACGCAGGATGTGGGGTGAGCACAGCAGTGAGATAGTGGGTTGTGGCACAGGGATAGGTACAGGTCGGTGTACCAGACCTGTACTGGTGTCCCAGAGTGTGTGTGTGGGGGGGCAGGCACAGAGTTGTGGAGGTGCAGTGCAAGGGCCCTGGAGGCAGGATGCAGTTCGGGCAGATCTCGGAGCAAAGAAGCAGGGTGCCACATGAGGGACACAGAGGCAGGGTGTGACAGGAGGCAGATTGGGGAAGCTGTGCAGATGCATGGGGTGTGCTGCACAGGCAGGTTACAGGTGGGCACGTGGGGCCTGGGGGTCATGGGTTCAGAAGTCAGGGCACAGGGTGAGCAGGGCACAGGTGCCTGCTTGTGCTGGGGGTGGGAGTCCAGGGGGACCAGAATGCAGATGTGTGCATGGGCAGGGTAGGGGTTCAGTTTACCATGTTGCAGGGCATGGGTCTGTGTGTGGGGCATGTGTGCACATGTCTTGGGGTGGGCAGGGCCTTTCTTGGGGGGGAACAGGGCACTCATGAGTGCATGCATGAGGGGGCTGGGATAGGGGTGTGCACTTGTGCAGGGTTGGGGGCTGTGTGGCACAAATGGACACATGAGCATCTGCTGGGTGGGAGTGCAGGGGGCTTGTGTGGAGGGGGCACCTCCTTGCCTTTGAAAAATCAGGTTGTTTTTTTATTACTGGGTTGTGAGAGTCCTTTATATATTATTGATATAAATCCTTTAACAGATATATATTTTGCAATTATTTTTCTCCCAGCCTTAAAGTTTGTCTCTTTGCTTACTTAACAATGTGCTTTGAACAGCAAATGTTTTTAATTTTGATGAAGTCCAGTGTTTTGGTTTGCTAAAGCTGTTGGAATGCAATACACCAGATATAGAATCACTTTTATAAAAGAAATTTACTAAGTTACAAGTTTACAGTTCTAAGGCCAGAAAAATGTCCAAACTAAGGCATCCAGGAGAAGATACCTTGACCCAGGTAAAGCCAATGTCTGTCACATGGGAAGGCGTGTGGCTGGTGTCTGCTGGTCCTTGTCACTAGTTCTGTTGCTTCCAGCTTCTGATGCCAGTGGTTTCCTCTCTAAGCATCTGTGGGCCTTCACTTAGCTCCTCTGGGACACACCTCTGGGTTCTGTACTTAGCATCTCATGGGAGGGCACATGGTGATATCTGCTGGACTCTGCCCATGTCTGGGCATCTGCTTTCTCTGTCTACACTCCAAGCATCTCCAAATATACTGTCAGCTCTGAAGCAACTGTTCTCCTAGTGTCTGCATTTGAGGTGTCTCCAAAATGTTCCCTCTTTTAAAGGAATCTAGTAAACTAATCAAGACCTATGATGAATGAGTGGAGTCATATCTCCATCTAGTCACAAGATTGCACTCACAATTGAGTGTGTCACATCTCCATGGAAACAACCCAATCTGTTTCTCACCCTAAACAATGGGGCTGGCCCCACAAGATTGGGTCAGGATTAAAACATGGCTTTTCTGGGGTATGTAATAGTTTCAAACAAGCATACCCAGCTTATCACTTTTTTTTTGTAAGTCATGCTTTTGATGTAATATGTACACCTAGATAGCCCAATGTCACAAATATTTTCTCTGTTTTCTGCTGGAAGTAGAGTCAGTAAACTATGACCTGTACACGAGTTGCCTGTTTTTCTAAATAATGTTTATTGGAACATGCTCATGCCCATTCATTCATGGAGTGCCTATGGCTGCTGTGATGGCTTGAACCTGTATGTACCCCAGCTTAAAGTAAATGTTCTTAAAGAAAATCCATTCCTATGGGTGTAGACCTATTGTGGGTGGGAACTTTGATTAGGTTATTTCAGTTGAGGTGTTCTCCAGGTGGCTTTAATCCATTTACTGAAGTCCTTTATAAGAGGAAAAAAGCCAGAGAAGCTGAGAGAGGATGACATGAGCAGAAGCTCAGAAAGAAAGCCCCAGTTGCATTAGGCAGAAGCTGAAGGCAATGAAACTGTGGAGAGAGGAACCAGCAAGTGTCACCATTTGCCCTGCTCTCTGACAGAAGAGCCCAAGATCACCAGTAGCTGGTCCTCAGGGAAGGGGGAGTGGGGCATCACATACTGATGTCTTGATTTGGACATTTTCACAGCCTTGGAACTATAAATTTGTAAGCTAATAAATCCCCATTGTAAAAGCCAACCCAGTTGCTTTTTATATTGCATTTTGTCAACTTTAGCATTTTGTCAACTTTAGCAAACCAAAACAGCTGCTTTTGCACTGTAATAACAGTGCTGCATATTTATGACAGAGACCATATGGCCCAGAAGCCTAAAATATTTGCTATGGAGCATTAAGAAAAAGTTTAATGATCCCTGTTCTGGAAATTTTATAGTTTTAGCTCTTACTTTAGGTATGAGATTCATTTTGAGTAAGTTTGTTTTTATAATGTGATGTAAGGGCTGTGGGAATGTCCACCTGTTTCCACATCATTAAAAAAAAAAAGACAACCTTTCCCCATTGAATTATCTTGGCACTCATCAAAAATGAATTTACTGTGCATGCGTAGGTCTATTTCTCAACTCTCAATTCTGTTCCATTGATCTACATGTCTATTCTTATGCCAGTATCATACTGTCTTATCTATTGCAGCTTTAGGGAAAATCTTGAAAGCAACGAATACAAGTTGTGCCAGTTTGAAGCCATATGGTACCTGAGAAAATCTGTGTGCTTTTCCTGATCCAATTTTGTGGGGGCAGTCATTTTTTTTTAATCTTGATTCAGTATTGTGGGTGGAAACTTTGATGGGATTGTTTTCATGGAGGTTTGACACACTTAGTTGTGGGTGGGATTATTTTTTCAGATTGTTTTAATGGAGATGTGACACACCCAATTGTGGGTGTGACTTTTTGATTAGATGGAGATATGACTCTGCCCGTTCAAGGTGGGTCTTGATTTGTTTACTCAAGTCCTTTAATAGGGGGAACATTTTGAAGAAACCTCAGATGCAGAGGCTTGGAGAACAACTGCTTCAGAGTCGACACAGAGACATTTTGAAACCAGATACCAAAAGACCATCAGATGCTAGCCACATGCCTTCCCAGATGATGGAGGTGATCTGGACCCATAGGCCTTTACTGAGTCAGGATAGTTTCCCTGGATGCCTTTGGACATATTTATGGCCTTAGAATTGTAAACTTGTACCTTAGTAAATTCACTTTATAAAACCTATTCCATTTCTTGTAATTGCATTCTGATAGCTTTAACAAACTAATACACAAGTCCTCTAACTTTTTTTTCAAAACTTTTTTGCCTATTCTAAATTTTTGAATTTCCATGATTTTAGAATCAACTTGACTATTTCTACCAAAAAAAATCCTGCTGAGATTTTGCATAGGATTGCTTTGAATCTATAAATCAATTTAGGAAGAATTGACATCTTAACAAAATTGAATCTTCTGATTGATGAACTGGTATCCCTATTTAAATTGGTCTTGATTTCTCTTTTCACTGTTTTGTAGTTTTCAGTATATCGGTGTTGCACTTATTTTATTAATTTTATCCCTATGTTTCACATCTTTGATGTGAAAATAGTATTTTTTTCAATTTTCAATTATTTGTTGCTTGAATATATAACTGGGCACTATATATTGATTTTGCTAAAATTCACTTATTAGTTCTAGTAGTCTTTTCTTTCAGATTCCTTAGGATTTGCTTTACAATAGACATCATACTGTATGCAAAAAGACAGATTTACTTCTTCCTTTACAAAATAGATACCTTTTATTTCTTTTTCTTGACTAATGCAGTCACTAAAAATGCTAGTACAATACTGAATAAATTGTGAGACTGGACATCCTTGCCTTATTCCAATTATAGGAGAAGGCACTCAGTCTTTCACTAGCGAAAATGGTGTTAGCTAGGTTTGTAAGTAGATGCCTTTTATTAGGTTGAAGAAGTTCCTTTGGATTCCTAATTTTTGAGAGGGTTTTTAGCATCAATTGATGCTGAATGTCATCACATGCTTGTTCTATACCTACTGAGATGATTATATGATTTTTCCTTTTTTAGACTCCTTTCATTCTCTTCCTTTTTAGAATATGATGAATTATATTTATTTAGTTAGTTAATTCTAATATTAGTGTTCTAGTTTGCTAGCTGCTGGAATGAATTATACCAGAAACAGAACAGCTTTTAAAAGGGGAATTTAATAAGTTGCTAGTTTACAGTTCTAAGGCTGAGAAAATGTCCCAATTAAAACAAGTCTATAGAAATGTCCAATCAAAGGCATCCAGTAAAAGATACCTTGATTCAAGAAGGCCGATGAAGTTCAGGGTTTCTCTTTCAAGTGAGAAGGCACATGGTGAACACAGTCAGGACTTCTCTCTCAGCTGGAAGGGCACATGGCGAACACGGCATCATCTGCTAGCTTTCTTTTCTGGCTTCTGGTTTCATGAAGCTCCCCGGGAGGCGTTTTCTTTCTTCATCTCCAAAGGTCGCTGTCTGGTGGACTCTCTGCTTCGTGGTGCTGCAGCATTCTCTGCTCTCTCCGAATCTCTCATTCTCCTTTTATAGGACTTCAGAAACTAATCAAGACCCACTCAAATGGGTGGAGACATGTCATCCCCTAATCCAGTTTAACAACCACTCTTGACTAAATCACATCATCCAGGGAGAAAATTTCATTACAGTTTCAAACATACAGTATTGAATAGAGATTATTCTACCTTTATGAAATGGGATTTATATTAAAACATGGCTTTTCTTAGGGGGCATACTTCCTTTCAAACCAGCACATTCCACCCTCTGGCCCCTAAAAAAAGACATGTTTTTCCCATATACAAATACATTAATTTCATAACAATATCAGAAATCCTTAAACCTATCAGTAGCAATACAATGAAGTACAAAATTAGAGACAGTATAAAATCTCATCAAGTCAGTTACAGGCATGGTCTGTCCTAAGGCAAAATTCTTTCCATTTGCTCTGGACCTTTGAAAACTCATAACAAGTTATTTGCTGCCAGCATACAAAGGAGGAACATTCATAGGATATGTATATACATTTCCATAGGGAGGAAGGAACACAGGGGTCACTGGACCCATACAGTTTCAAAAACCCACAGGGCAAAGTCCATTAGATTTGAAAGTCTGAGACTCATTTATCTTCAGGGCTTTAGAAAGTGGCAGTCCCACCCTTTCCAAATGCCACACCCAGGCTCTCTGCCATCTCCGGGGCACATGCTCAACCCCTCCAATTGGTGGCAGCCAGGCTCTTCCCAAACCCCAAGGAATGTGCTTCACCTTCTCCATGGCCTGAGGCAGCATGACACTTCCACTGCTCTCCTGGCACCAGGTTTCTTGACTTCAGATCTCAGCCTCCATGGTTTTGCCTCTGAAGTTATTTTTCCTCCAATGTGTCCCTTCTCTGAACCCCCCAGTCCAGACTGGCAGCAGCTCTGTTTATACAGGTCCCACAGCACTCTTGTTGGCTTTCTGTGCAGTAGCCTTGGATCATGCCCAACAGATATAAAGAGTTTCCACAAATCCTTCCTGGATAACTCCATGTCCAAGCCCGGCTTTCTCTGAAATGGCTGACTGGTTCCACATCTGGTCAAGTCCTCATGTGGGGCACTGTTCTCTGGGGTCTCCCTTCCAGGAAGCCCAGATTTCTCCAGAACATCAACTTCTGGTTTCTTTGAACCCAAGAGATCAGTTCTCAGTTATCTCTTTCCTGTCGCATTTCACTATAAGCTGCAAGGAGAAACCAGGCTGCACTTTTGACATTTAATTTGGAGATCTCTTCTGCTAAATATCCAAGTTCATGGCTTTTAAAATCTGCCTTCCAGCCAAAGCCACTAGTCAGTTTTGCCAGATTATCTGCCATTTTCAAACAAGGCTCGTCTTTCTTCCAATCTATAATAACACACGCCTCATTTCTGTCTAAGGCTTTATCAGAAGTGTCTTTAGAGTCCACATTTCTACCAAGAGTCTCTTCAAAGCATTCTAGACCTTCTCTATCAAGCTTCTCATAACTCTTCCAGAATCTTCCCCTTATCCATTTAAAAATCCATTCCAACATGTTTGGTATTTGCAAACTGCAACAGCACCCCTCTCCTGGTACCAAAATCTGTTCTAGTTTGCTAGCTGCTGGAATGCAATATACCAGAAATGGAATGGCTTTTAAAAAGGGGAATTTAATAAGTTGCTAGTTTACAGTTCTAAGGCCGAGAAAATGTCCCAATTAAAACAAGTCTATAGAAATGTCCAATCTAAGGCATCCATCCAGGGAAAGATACCTTGGTTCAAGAAGGGTGATGAAGTTCAGGGTTTCTCTCTCAAGTGAGAAGGCACATGGTGAACACGGTCAGGGCTTCTCTCTCAGCTGGCAGGGCTCATGGCGAACATGGCATCATCTGCTAGCTTACTCTCATGGCTTCCTGTTTCATGAAGCTCCCCAGGAGGTGATTTCCTTCTTCATCTCCAAAGGTCACTGGCTGGTGGACTCTCTGCTTCGTGGTGCTGCAGCATTCTCTGCTCTCTCTGAATCTCTTATTCTCCAAAATGTTTCCTCTTTTATAGGACTCCAGCAAGCCAATCAAGACCTACCCAAATGGGTGGAGACATGTCACCTAATCCAGTTTAACAACCACTCTTGACTAATCACATCATCCAGGGAGATGATCTGAACAATTACAGTTTCAAACATACTGTATTGAACAGGGATCATTCTACCTTTAAGAAATGGGATTTCGATTAAAACATGGCTTTTCTAGTGGGCGTGTTTCCTTCCAAACCAGCACAATTAGGTTTGTTCAATACAGTTCTTCCATTGTACACAACAAAGTACAAACATAACATTATCTAAAATGCTACAAAGCTGCACAACTCAAAACAGAAGCTTTATAGTACTGACCATATCATAAAAACCAAAAAGATAATGTACACTTTGTAAAGTTAACCTGCCAGACTACCAGAACTGATGGCCACAGCAGGTAACTCTGTGGTGACCCTGCTGTGCTGGCTGTCAAGTTGCTCACCAATTTCAGAGAGGGGGAGGTATGGGGTGTGTGTATGAGCACATATAAATAACCATTCAACCAACAAATGCAGGGTGAGAGAGGGGTTCTTCTTGGGAAGACCCTAGTGGTTGGGAGAGGACTTGATGCAGAAGGACTCTGAACAAGGCCAACAGAAAGAGCAGCTGCACAAATTCTCACCACTGTTCTCAAAGGGTCCACAAGGGGCATGGCCAGGCCACCAGTTGGTCCCAGGTCATTTGGGGAGAGGAGAAATGTGCAAAAGCAGGGGCATCACAGCCACCATGTAGCTTCACTTACTGTCCTGTTGGCTTTCCCTCTCACTCTCTCCAAAATTGGGAATTGGTGAGCTCTCTAGCCAGAACCCTTGGAGGGCATTTATATAGGCACAACCCCAAGCCAACACTTCTACAGGCCAAACTCAGCTTTCAGAGGAAATGTCTCAATTGCTGCCTTGGAAGCCTGCCCCTGAGTTAGGGATCTCATCTCTTACTTATCCTCCCTTGGCTAGAAAAGTGACAAAAGTTAGTTGGTCCTAGAGCTTTATTTATTGGAAGGTTTTGAACTACAAAATAAAAATTTAAAATAGATTGGCATAAAAGTGTTCACAATATTCCCTTATTATCTTTGTGTGTGTGTGTGTGTGTGTGCGTGCACAGGCAGGCTCTGGAAATCGAACCCAGGTCTCCAACATGGCAGGTGAGAATTCTGTTACTAAGCCTCTGTTGCACCACCCTCCCTTATTATCCTTTTAATATCTGTAGGATGTAAGTGGTCTAATTTAAAAGTGTTCACAATATTCCCGTATTATCAGTTTAATGTCTGTAGGATATGTAGTGATGTCTCCTCTTTTATTTCTGATGTTGGTACTTGGTATCTTTTCTATTTTGTCCTGATCAGTTTGGCTAGAAGTTTATCCACTGATAAACTGATGTTTTCAATCTGTTTTTTGTTTCATCAACTTTTTCCTCTATTATTTTGTTTTGTCTTGTTTTCTATTAACTTCTGTTTTTATCTTTCCATTTTGTCTATTTCTGCTTTTTGGTTTTACTGTGCTGTTCTTTGTTTAATTTTTTAGGCGTAAAGTTTAGAGAATTGATTCAAGACTCTTCTTTGTTTCTAATATAAGCATTTATTACTACATTTACTATAAGTACTGCTTTAGCTACATGCCACAAATTTTGATATGTTGTGTTTTCATTTTCAGTTAGTTCAAAATATATTCTAATTTCCTTTGTGATTTCTTTTTGGCACATTGGTTACTTAAAAGTTTAATTTCCAAATATTTGAATTAGTTAGAAGCATGCTATTTAATTTCAAATATTTTTCAGATGTATTTCTATTATTGAGTTCTAGGGTTTAATCCTTGGTCAGCAAACATACTTTTGAATGACTTCATTCCTCTTAAATTCATTGAGACTTGGTTTATGTCCCAGAACATGATCTATTTTTTTTAACTTTTTTTATTGTATAGTATAACATATATACAAGCAAAGAAATAAAAAAGCAATAGTTTTCAAGGCACTCTTCAAAAAGTGCTTACATGATAGATCCCAGAGCTTGTCATGGGCTACCATACAATCCTTTCATATTTTTCCTTCTAGCCGCTCCAGCATATAGGAGGCTAGAGGGCTTAAATACATCTTTATCATCACAATAGACTTTTTTCCTTCTTTTTTTTGAACAATAACACATATACAAAAAAGTTATAAATTTCAAAGCACAGCACCACAATTAGTTGTGGAACATATTTCAGATTTTGACATGGGTTACAGTTTCACTATTTTAGGTCTTTACTTCTAGTTGCTCTAAAATACTGCAGACTAAAAGAGAGATCAATTTAATGATTCAGCATTCATATTCATTTGTTAAGTCCTATCTTCTATGTATAATTCCACCATCACCTTTGATCTTTCCAAACCTCTCTTTGGGGTTGTTTGGGCTATGGTAATTCGAAATTTTTGATATTGAAAGGGTTTGTCACTAATATGAGGTAAAGGGATGGAACTTTCTGATGTTCTGGAGAGGCTGGCTAGGTTTCAGGACTTATCTGGACCAGGGACCCATCTGGAGGTTGTAGGTTTCTGGAAAGCTACTCTAGTGCCTGGGACCCTTGTGGAATCTTATATATTACCCTAGGTGTTCTTTAGGATTAGCTGGAATGGTCCTTGTTGGGAGTTGGTAGGTTATGATAGGTAGCAAGGTCTACCTGAAGCTTGCATGAGAACAACCTCCAGAATAGCCTCTCGATTCTATGTGAGCTCTCTCTGCCACTGATATTTTATTAATTACACTTCTTTTCCCTCCTTTGGTCAGGATGTAATTGTTGATCCCATGGTGCCAGGTCTGGATTCATCCCTGGGAGTCTTCTCCCACTTCACCAGGGAGACTTTCACCCCTGGATGTCATGTCTCATGTAGGGGGGAGGGTAATGGTTTTCACTTGCAAAGTTGGGCTTAGAGAGACTGAAGCCACATCTGAGCAACAATGGAGGTCCTCCAGAAGTAACTCTTAGGCATGCCTAGGTAGTCTAAGCTTCTCCGCTACTTACATAAGTGTCACAAGAGTAAGCCTCATGAGAATATATCTATTTTGTGTACTTAAAAAGGATATGTATTTTATTGTAGCTGAGTGGCATTTTCTATAAGTGATCTTGGTTAACAGTGTCAATAAAATCTATATACAAACTGATTTTATGTTTACTTATTCTTTGAACTACTGAGAGAAATCTCAAAATCAATTTTTGCTCCATGTATTTTGGTAGGTTATGATAGGTAGCAAGGTCTACCTGAAGCTTGTTTGATGCTGATTTTGTTTCTTAGCTGCTTAAACTGTGTAGGGGACAGTCCTAGTGCAGCCTGCTACCTTTCCCTGGGACCCACAAATATATCCTATGTTCAGAACCAGATGTGTCAGTCTAGTGGTCTAAAGCACAATTCCCTAGTAGGGAACTGCTTGCACATTCCTTCTCTGTTGTTCCCAGCATATGTAAACATTCACTGGAGGCAATCTGAATCTGATGGGCATGTTTTATAACATTTAGCTCATACTCTGGTGGTATAGCTGTCCCTGCTGGGAAGGGAACAGAGTTCCTCCATTACAATGCACAAACACAAGAGAGAGGTCCGTGCCTAGAACATCTTCCTGTGTTGGCCATGGATTGAGACCCACTGGCTATGTTATACCCGCCAGTGAAGCTGATCTTGCTCTGGCTCTTCTCTATGTGAGTAAAACGTCTTTTCATCAGAGTCTCTGTGAATCATGCTTTTGCTGGTGACCTGTATTGGAGTGTGTTGCCGTCTCTTTAGATGTCTCTCCTTCTGTCCAAGAGAAACAAAAACCATACGAGTAGTTGACTTAACAATAGCAGTTTATTGGCTCATGGTTTCAGAGGCTAGAAGATTTGCTTCATTCTCGGTCAGTATCTTTGAGCTGGCTGACACTCTTTGTGGTTCTTTGGCTTTTCTATCACATGGCTATGCACATGGTGGCATCTTCTTTCTTCTCCAACATCTGGCTATTCCCCACACTCTCTCTCTCTCTCTCTCTTTGTGTTTTCTTTTCTATAAGGACTCCGATAATAAGATTGAGATACACCCTGATTCAACTCAGCCACACCTTAATTGAATTAGTCTCATCAAAACATCCTATTTACAATGAGCACACTCCCAAAGAAATGGATTAAGATTAAGAAAATGCTTTGCTGGGGGTGCATAGTTCCAAGACACCACAACTGCCTAACATTTACAATTTGCCTCATCTTTCTGTAAAAAAGATTCTACCATCTATCTCCTGGTTTATAAGCCACAGGATGACCAAGAACTTTGGGTTAGAGATTAGAGAGGTGGAGAAGCCATAGGGAAATAGTACGGGGGAAGAGAATGGGTCATAAACCTTAAAGAAAATCAGTACTAGCGAGAAAGGAAGGGAGATGATAGAGCCTGAATATTGGGGGTCAGCTCTTTTCCAGGCCATCCCCCAAAGCTGGCCAGATTGGGCCACTAAGAATGGCTCTTTCATTTCTACTTTGTCCATGGCCCCCCAAACCGAAATATGGGTCAATCAATTTCAGTGGCTTCCCAATCTGTGCTTGATCTCCTCAATTCCCTTTGTTCTCACTGTCTCATTACCCCCACCCACCGTCAGACCTAGGAAGTATGGATTCTTTGTCCTTTCCTTCTGGTGGCCTATCTTGGACACAACCCACCTCACATGGATGGAGATGGAAGGAACAGTCCCAATAAAGTGAGTTAGGAGTTACGTCTAGAAGAGAGAACTTGAGTGAGGGACCAGTAGCTGTGAGGTCCTAGGAAACGTAAGCTACTCAAGACAGACCTGAGCATAGAGTGTGCATGTGAATTAGTAAGAGTAGGCTCTAGAGAGGGAGCTAATTATCAGAAATAAGTGAAAATAGGAATAAGGACAAGATAAAAGAGATTTCTGTCAAAAATCTGTACACAGTTAATTGAGTAGCATGAGATGATCTAGAGACACAGGAAACCCTGGCATCTAAGAGCACGAACTCCGAGGCCGACTATCTGGGTTCAAATCCTGCCTCCACTGCCTACTCGCTGTGCAGTCTTGGGCAAGTTACTTTATCTCTGTGTCTCAGTTTCCCCATTTACTAAATTGGCTAAGACTAGTAACTACTTCATATGGTTGTTGTAAGGAGGGGGATATTGTATGTAAGGTACTTAAAACAACACCTGGCCACTAAGCATATTTTTTATGCTTTGATTATCATCAGCAGCATCATTCTGTACTTATAAGTTAATTAAATTAGATTTCATTGGCATCTGAAGATCTCCTTACCCAGTAGTAAAAGTAACTTCCAGATTATACTCATAGTCTGTTTACTTCGCAACAGTAGGCACAATGGGGAACAAGAATCATCATGGGGGAAATGCGGGCCCAGGTTGCAGCACCCAGTCTTTGATTCTGGGACAGAGGGTTTCCTAATACATAAAACTACAGGAAAAACTTTTGCATATTTGTGCTGGGATGCCCTATTATCCCAGTAGGGGGAAGAATTTGACAGGAAGGGAGGTGGATGAACCTGATGGGAAGGAAGCAAAGATTGAGGGCTCCCGTTCAGTGGTCCTCACTCAGCAGCCTCCTTCTAACAAGCAGTTAAATTTAATTATTCAAATAGCATAAATATAGCTTCTTGTCTACCCGAGATATGTAT